>NC_060125.1:141903439-142193439 GCF_021461395.2 Schistocerca americana
ATGGTTCCGACGTGCATATCCCGTACGTTAGTGGAAAACGACACGCCTGAGTTCGGCAAACCTGACTCGTTAAAAGTATTCGCCTAACTGGACCTCGGTTATACCCGGTCACAGAAATCCTCGCGTGAGTGAGCAGGTATTCAGAGCTTTTGTATGTCAACAGGGCACTATTGATGCCGGTGGTGTAGCTACTCCTACGTGAAAATCTCTGCATGCAATGGAATGTGCATTTTCATACATCTGCCATTGCTGGTGAACGACTGAGGGAACTATATGTTGTTCATGAAGGTTATTTTCTACGTGTACAGCATCCAAAAGGTTACATGTAACTACAGCGAATCAGTTATCCATCTGATCACTTCCAGACAGGGATGATTTGCATAATACTCCGATGAGGGGAAGGTTTGGGGTGGTCGCCCAGACCACGGGACCTCGACCCTAATTAACAAATTCATACATCGTCGAGCGCGGTGCGCACGTCTCGTAGTCATCCCACATCAGCCCTCGCAACTTGTTGTGTAGCCCGAATAGCTGTCATTTATAACCAGCGTATGTGGAACGGTTTGCCTCACAGTCAGCTTTGAATACTCGTTAGAATCTGTGTTGTGGATGGATTTAAAGTCAGTTAATGGTGACTGGCCATCATAACATTAGGGCTATTTCCCTTGCAATCAACTCTGGCTAGTACTCAAAAGATGTGAGGAAGTTGACCCCACAGTCAGCTCTGACCAATGCTTGTATTCAGTGGGTCTGACTGCCTTGCACTCATTTTTATCGATTTATCACAATCTGTAGAGCGGCTGGACTGTCAGTCAGCTGCAACCAGTCCTCACAAACTCGAGGGCAGTCGGCCACATAGTCACCTCACGACTTGTGGTGGAATTCGTTGCCCAGTCAGCTCTTACTACACTCACAACCTAAGGGACAGTTGGACTTCCATCAAATTGCGAGTAGTCCTCACAAAATGTGGAGTGGTAGTCCCCTCGTACAGATCTGACGAGTTCTTACGGCTGTCCTCAGTTGGCCTCATTGTCAGCTCTGACGATTTGTCACAGACTGTGGGGCGGTTTGCCTCGCAGGCAGCTGTAACCAGGTGTCAGAGCCCTCAGAGCGGTCGCCTCACTGTCAGCTGTTGGCCCCACAGGCAAGCTGTGGAGAGTTTGGGTCCCAGCTGACGACCTGAATGGTTCATGTAGTGCGCGCTAGGACACAATGGCGCCGTCAGAATAGCAATAGGTGCTGAAACACGCCTTTAGCGATACACCCTTAATTGTAAAGCTTCAGAGAGTGTTTTCGTAAAATCTCTCCAATTCTTCCCTGTGCTGGAACAAGTTAGGTGTCTGGGTTCAGATAAATTCTAGCTCTCCTTTACCAACTATAAACGACTCTAGTTTTATAGACTCGTCAAATTTGATGTCACATTCTACCACTTGGTTGAACATTTCACCAGTCAGCGAGAAAGGACTATGCTAGAGTGGTCAAACAATTCTGATTGTCACCCCAAAAGAATCAGTCGACGTCAGTGGGACTTGGTGAGGATGCCAGGGCCTATCTACATTCTCTCAGTGTGATAACTGACGTGTCTGCTGGTTGAGGCCACGGTTGTCCGGTAGTCCAGCAAACGTTCCAGATCGAAGATCATCTCGTCAGTAATTTGGAAATACTTCTCAAGCAATGGTTCCTTCATCCGAGGAAAGAGAAAGGAGCGACTGGGTGCTTCTCAGTAGATTGCGAGATGACGAGGAGAAATTTCATGGCCCGAAGAAGTAGCAGGCGTGAGCTTGTGCTGTACAGAGTAGCCTGTGGCATTGTCGTGGAACACCAGCGTTCCCTTCGGACAGCTTCCAGCGATGCAGCGCCCTGACTGCTTCCCTTAACTTTGTCACGAGATTTCGACAATAAGCGCCTGTGATGATCTGTCTCTTAGTACTTTTCCAAAGGCTCTAAGCACTATGGGACTTAACATCTGAGGTCATGAGTCCGCTAGACTTAGAACTACTTGAACCTAACTAACCTAAGGACATCACACACATCCATGCCCGAGGCAGGATTCGAACCTGCAACCGTAGCAGCAGCGCGGTTCCGGACTGAATCGCCTAGAACCGCTCCGCCACAACGGCCGGCGGAATTTTTCCGCTGTTGCCTCGTTTCAATGTATATTTTAAATGTGTATCAGCAGTCCCGGACCTTTGTCGTTCTTAAAATGTTCAATAAGCTTCTTGACTGACTTTCGCCTGCTCCCTTATAGCCCCGTCTGTGACGGACCAGTCACCGAGAGTGACGGCGTGTTCCTCTCTTGCGGTCGCCTATTCACATAGCTTTGGTCTGCCAGTTCGTTGTTTCTCAGTGAACTGACTCATTTACAGTTTTATTTCCTTCCTTAGCCTACATAAAGTAATTTGAAAAGACAATGATATTTTATGGAATCGGAAATAGCACTGTTATTACGAGAAACCGATTCGCTTGCTATTTAGACCTGAATCGTAATAAAGCTATTTCAATTCTTATCTCGAAGAATAACAAAGGTGATACTTTGTCATTGGTATCACTTGTTTTTATTCTTCTCTTGTTATTTATTCATATGTTTTCCTCATTGGCTGTATCTGTACGGACATATAGTTCACGTAAGTCATTTTATTGAATAATATGTTCGGGTGTTAAGGAATCTGCTGCACCGCGCTCATTCGTTTTAATCACAACATTGTGTTCTAGTAGCTCATCTCATGGAACAAGCGGTGAGTTGTTCTTATCAGAATTAGCCGGCTTGGCCGTGATCTGTTCAGTAGCCATTGTGGACATCTCACGGGTTTAATTATTACATACATACATTACACAGAACCTGCATTGACGAAGGCCGATTTGCTTGTGCAAATAGAGATTGGTGCACATACAATTTCAATTTTCACGTTCGTCATTCAGGTATGCTGAAGCAAACCTGTTGATTCAGAAAGTAATACTTCGTATTGAAATTATTAATTAAAGCGCGAGACCAATTTATTTTGTCATAAGACATCTGGAACGAAAAATTAGTTTTCTCTCCGCCTACATGATGCGCATTTTACGTGATCTCAAACCACTATTCGTTCATACATTATTTGCTCAGTAACATTTATCATTATTTTTTCTCTGCTCAGATTGCATATAATAGGTGTTACATCATTCTCACATCTTAGACCACGCTGCATCTGGTATATGCAACCATTGTCTCATATGGTGTTGGAATGCTACACTTCCAAAAAGTCAGTGTCGATTGTGGAAGTGTTATTCTGCTTCAGACGCAGAAAATGAATCACCGCACGATCCTCCATTTTATTAATGGACAGTACCATTTTTTTTTTTTTTTTTGCTCATTCGACGGCCTTCTTAAGTCCTGTTTAGCAGGCCGGGGAAGGAGTGGAGGAATTGAATGTGTAAGTGTACTTTCCCTGCCTGTCTTTCCTAATTGAAAGAGAGTCTCAGTGGGAATAAAATATTTCCCTTCCGAGAACCAAAAATCATACCCTGGAGTCGGAAATAGACCCTGAAATGACCAACGCTGAACAAACCTCTGCTCCAACTCAGAAGCCTATTTCTCGGCGAAACTCTGGCGTTGACGATGACTGCCAGTAGTCGGCACATGGGGCGTCCGCAGTGACTTTTTTTTCTTTATTGTGACTTCATTCCCCTGCTCCACATGCGCCGGGGACAGCTGGAAATGGCACAATCCGCCGCTTCTCAGCCGAGTCACATTACAGGTTAGAAAGGCGATAGAAACGGGGCACATAAGAACACAATAAGTGGCGACAATGAGGATTCAAACATACCGTGACAGGGAGACATACATTGTGAGACAGTTAAAACAGTTGTCATAAAGTTAAAAACTACAGTTCGCGATTTGCGGAGCATACAAGATACACTGAAGTCACAAGCACAAGTTAAAATGTTTACCACAGTCTTAAAACATTCCCGAACTAGGTTACACGAGATGGAGCACACATGATGAAGAATAAAAACTCCTGGGAGTGACCTGCTAAGTCCTGAGAGGAGGGAGGAAGAGAGGAAGGTGTAGCAGAGGAGGGAGGCCGGGGGGAGGGGGTGTCAGATGAAAAGAAATGGGGGTTGGAGGCCACTCCATGGGGCAGGAGAAGGTTGGAGTGGCCGATGGAGAGGGAAGGCAATGCAGGAGGGAGCGCAGAGACACAGAGACGTGGTACGACCTATGATGATTGCCTTGGTCTTGGAAGGAGCCCCTGGTTGCTCAGTACGGTGAACTGGTCGAGGTGGGTTTGAAGGAGACCTTTGGACCATTGAAGGGTAGGATAAAAGTCCAGGAAAGCGGTGTCATCAGTAAACTAGAGTAGGTGAACGGGTGGGGGAAGTTTGGGTATATCTGCAGTATACAGGAGATAAAAGAAAGGGGAAAGGGCGAGCCTTGGGGCACTCTGGCAGAGGGATAGAAAGTACAGGAGTTGGTATTGTGGATAGTGACATATGAGGGATGACGAGAGAGGAAGAAAGGAATGAGAGTGACGACATTGATGGGAAGAGGAGGCTGGGATACCAGACACAGTCGTAATCATTCTGAAGGTCGAGGGAAACAATGATAGTGGAGTAACAGGAGTTAAATTGGAGGGAAAGAAGAGTGGTAAGGTTAAGGAGATGTTCGTTGGCTGACAAGAAGGGCTGGAAGCCACACTGGTTAAGGGGAAGTGGGTGGTGATGGTTAAGGTGGTGATGAATACAGCAGGAGAGGATGGACTCAAAGATCTTACTGCACATGGAGGTGAGACAGCTGGGGCGATAGGAAGAGATGTCAGAAGGGTTTGTTCGGTTTAGGGAACAACAGGACAAGGGAAGTCTTCCACAGGTCAGGGTAAAAGACGGTGGAGAGGAGGACAATATACAGCATCGCAAGGCTAGCCAGGGAGGAGGAGAGGATTCCTTGAGGTGGCAGTAGGTGACACCATCGTGACCAGGGGCAACAACATATGAAGCAGAGGATGAGTTTGATGTCACGTGCAGTGATGGGAGTGTTAATGTCTGAAGGGGTAACTGATCCAAGTACTAGAAAATGGAGGCAAGGAGTGAGACACAGGTATTGGTGTGTGTAAGGACTGTGGGGAAGAACGAGTAATCAAAATGGGGATCATCAGGAACGGAGAAGGCCTCTTAGATGTGGGAAGCAAAATGGTTAGCCTTACTGAGGTTGTCAGGGAAGGGGCGGTTGTCGTGGAGAATAAATAGAACGAAACCTCCAAATACTCTATTTTGTCAATAAATGTAGGATACTTCAACTTCTTGAAGAAATGGAAATTTTTATCATCACAATTACAGCTGCTGACTACATACTCAATGACCAAACTGAAATGAGAAACAAGTTTTCCTTCAGAACTTCGGAGACTTACAAGTTCAAAACAACTTATAAATCAACCAACACAATACCCCCTCCCAACAACCCTCCCCTTACCCCTTCCTTCACCTAATCCCAATATCCCTCTCTTTACATCCTAACTACACTGGTATCAATGTAAATATCCTACCACAGAATAAAACATGTACTATATTTCTAAATAGTGAAGCCCTCCACAGTTAACATAAATCAGTATTTTTACGCATATTACCTCCAGCGGGAACAAACAGAATCTGCCTTCACTAATATTTCAAATCATATTAATGTAGGAACAGAAATGAGTCAGCAGTTCATTTGAAATTTCGTCCTGTTCTTAAATTTAAAGCTCATAGTCAGCTGCAATTCAATATAAATAGAATAACATTTATACATATTGCCTGTAGCTGAAATAAATAGATTCTGCTTTTACTAATTTTCCAGATCACGTTAACTTAAGAACAGAGTTAAGCCAACAGTTCATTTGAACTTTTGTTCTTGGTTTTGAACATAAAATTTTTATTTAAGGTTTTGTCATTGTTTAAATTTAAATATAAAGTTCATGACCATACAGAAAGCTCCAACTCATTGCAAAGACTGTAGCTGTGTATTATATTATTTTTTTCCTGGGCTTTATGTTAATTGAAATCTTGATTAATGTATTTGCTTACAATCTGACTGTATTATAAGTTAATATCAATAAAATATCAGATCACATGAAGTTTGTTCTTGTAGTAATTCATTGAATCGCTGATTGCAAAAACCTCTGAGTCCACTTTTGGTGAAAACAGAGTTAAAGGCAAAAATGCATACTCTGCATGTAGCTCTACGAGAATACGAACAAAAACAACCAAAATCATCGTTTGTTGACGTTCAAACGAGTGTAGGAAGTTTGAGCTGAGTGAAGAAACGTCCGAAGTCCAGCGCTCCGGTTATTTTTCTTCTCAACTGTTGCCACTACAGTAAAGTGTGGTACAGCTGTACGGAAGAAATTGGCTTTGTCGATTTTAGTATTCTTGTGAAAATGGATGAAGCGGCGTGTACCAGCAGTTATGAGAAGAAAAGGGTGAAACACTCTTCGAAATATCAAAGAAATATTATGAAAAGAGCTACAATCCATGAAGAGGAACATGTGAATTACAGAGGGAAAGCAATTCCGGAAAAGGTGACACGAGAAGACTGCAAGTGTCGAAGAAGCTGTTTTAGTGTTATTGCAGAAGACAACAGAGCTCAAACCTTAGCACATTTTCTGAACATGGAATACAAGAATGATCAGGACCTTTTCCTGCAAGAACTGATCACAGCTATTGATATTAAAAGACACCGCCCAAGGAGTGAGAAGGGGTACGGGCCTGAAAAATCTTTTTAGCTGCTGTGTCCTTGCTGGAGACAAATGATCTGAGGTATGTAGGAAAGTTTTTCTAAGTATTTATGGAGTAACTGATGCGAGATGCAAAAGAATTCGCAAACTGCTGTGTCGTAGGCAGTCACCGAAAGAAGGAAGAGGGAAATGTAAGAGTGTTAATGCTATGCCATCAAAGGAAATTGTTAAAATTACAGATCACATCAGGTCAGTCCCCACTAAAGAAAGTCATTATGGCAGCCGCGCTATGCACTCCCTTGACTGTGAGCTATCTGCGAAAAAAGTGCACCAACTTTTTGTTGCTAAACATCCTAATTCGCCAGTGAAATAAGAGTGCTATAATAAGATTTTTCGTGAAAACTTTTCACTTGCTTTCGAAAGACCTAAAGTAGACATTTACTGCAACTGCGAAGTTAAAGATTAAGCCAAAAACAGTCAATGAGGTAGCGAAACGAGCAGCAGCAGTGGATAAGATTGTCCATATCCGAAGGTGTAAGGAGTTTTATTACGCTCCGCAAGACGGTAAAAGGCAGTCGGAGACTAATCCTAGAACTACTGCTTTATGTTTCGACTACATGAAAAATGTTCGACTTCCTCGTACCTTGGTGCAACAGCTGTTCTATTTGCGCCAGATGACTGTTGCAGTATTTTTTATACATACTCTACGTACAAGGTAATCTGTTTTTTATCTCTATCACGAATCCAATGCGAAGGAACGACCCAGTGAAATTTGCACTTTTTTATTAAGCTACATCAGTGAATATATAATCCAAGATATGAAAACCTTACTTCTGTTTTCCGATAACTGCCCGGGACAGTACAAACACAACTCAGTAATCCACCTGCATTTAGCTCTTGTGGAGTGAGATCGATTTGAAAAGATTGAACATCTTTACCCTACCCGCAGTCATTCAATCCTGCCATGTGATAGCGTATATGAGGTAATAGAGCTCTCAAGAAAGTAGAGAGAATACACATAATCCATGAATTAATGGAGCTCATAGTAACTGCAAACTGTAATGTCATCGTGCATTTGGTGGATGGAGATGAAATACATAAAGATGAAATTTATAAGAAGACTTACTTTTCTATTGCAACATCGAAACGAGATATTCCAAGGGCTGACAAGGTACCACTAAGTATTTCAAAGTTTCATCGTTTTCGTTATAAACCATCAATGCCAGAAGTTGTAGAAGCAATGGAATTCATTAATGGGGTTCAGTCCAATAGCTTCTCCTTGAAATTCAACCAAAAAATGAACCACAGTTGCCAGATGAAAAGTGTTTCAAGGATACGAAAGTACCTGTTGGGTTGAAGAAAATGGAAGACATTAGGCGATGTGTACTATTTGTTCCTGACGTGAAAGTGTATCGTCCTTCTCGAATGAAATATTAACTTGGCCTACAGCAAATATGCAAGAAACGTTGGGAGGACTTTTCTACTGTAAGCATTAAATACTGTTTTGTTTTGTTACTGGTTTTCCCTTTTTTAAACAGTGTTAATTAGCGAAAGCATTCAAATATGTCGTATAACAGCTCTGCAATAAACGTAAGAACAGTTTACTGTATTCTAAATAAAAAAAGTCAATTTGTTTTTGTACATTTAGAAATTTTTTATCATCACATGCATTGATTGCAGAAACAAACTAAATCTATAACATAAAAAGATTTTGCAAGGCTAACAGGTCAGGATATAGGTGTGAGATGTTGACAATAAACATATTGAGTGCTACTTAATCTTCAGCTTAAGTTTCACCGTATTCTAATAATTTATGTAGTACTTAGGTTGTTTTTCTCACTTTCCTTAAAAGTGGGTGAATGTGGCTTATGTTGTTTTTGCAATCAGCGATTCATTTGTTTATTTTATTTTCATCTCTCATGTTAACGCCGGGCGATACACCAGTGTGGCGATGACGAATACACGCTTCCAATGTGCGTTCACCGCGATGTCGCCAAACACGGATGCAACCATCACGATGCTATAAACAGAACATGGATTCATCCGAAAAAAATGACATTTTGCCGTTCGTGCGCCCAGGTGCGTCGTTGAGTACACCATCGCAGGCGCTCCTGTCTGTGATGCAGCGTCAAGGGTTACCGCAGCCATGGTCTCCGAGCTGATAGTCCGTGCTGCTGCAAACGTCGTTGAACTGTTCGTGCAGGTGGTTGTTGTCTTGCAGACGTCCCCATCTGTTGACTCAGGGATCGAGATGTGGCTGCACGATCCAGTACAGCCATGCGGATAAGATGCCTGTCATCTCGACTGCTAGTGATACGAGGTCGTTGGGACCCAGCACGGCGTTCCGTACTACCCTCCTGAACCCACCGATTCCATATTCTGCTAACAGTCATTGGATCTCGACCAATGCGAGCATCAACGTCGCGATGCGATGAACCGCAATCGCGATAGGCCACAATCTGACCTTTATCAAAGTCGGAAACATGATTATCCTCCTCACACGAGGCATCACAACATCGTTTCACTAGGCAACGCAGGTCAGCTGCTGTTTGTGTATGAGAAATCGGTTGGAAACTTTCCTCATGTCAGCAGGTTGTAGGTGTCGCCACCGGCCCCAACCTTGTGTGCTCTGAAAAGCTAATCATTTGCATATCGCAGCATCTTTTTCCTGTCGCTTAAATTTCGTGTCTGTAGCGCGTCCACTTCGTGGTGTAGCAATTTTAATGGCCAATAGTGTATTTAAACTTTATACAGAAATGACACATTTTGTCACTTTGATTTCTGAACGGCATACTTGTCGTCACTGTTAAATTTGGTATTACAGAATCGTAGCATTCATATTCTGTACAACAGTCATTAAATGTGAGGATGCTGTACCCCTCCGAGCGAATTTGGCTGCAGAGCACGACTGTGCGATACAGAGCGTTGACGATGAACTGTTGAGACAGGAGAAAATAGAGGCTTTTGAAAGTGGCTTTTGGTTGAAACCTAAAGCATCAAGGAATCCTCAACTTGGTGATGAAGGGAACAGTGGAGGGGAAAAATTTTAGAGGGTGACCAGAGCTTGTTTACTGTCAGTGGATTCTAATGGACGTACGCTACAGTAACTGTGAAGAGATGAGGAGACTTGCGTAGAAGACAGCTACTGTGAAGAGCTGCATTAACCAGTCTTAAGACGAAAGAATACTGCCTCATGCCAAGAAAACATGCTGCGTAGCTATTAATAAAAATGTCTAAAACAAGAAATAACGTAATTTTTTGTTTGTCTGCGGGTTCATGCCTACAGCGCAGGTTGCCGTGCCGCCCAGGGGTACCAGCCGCAACCCACATGACAGCTACAACGCGCGAGTCACGGAAATCGACGCTCAAGCGGTCCGTAACAGCCCCGAGAGATTCTCAAGTATGCCCCCAGACCACCAGGAGGCGCACTGAAAGCTGCAGACTACAAGGTACCTCGCCAGGCAGCCGCAAGAGGTCGCTCGCCGCACCGCATCGCAAGAGCTCATCTGTATCCGGTCACGAGTTACTACGGAGCAGCTCGTCTCTTCCTGGAGAATAGCTATTTAAGGAAACCCAGGTATCACTGCGGACAGGGCCCCTACTCCTTTCATCCCGCACCCTCCACCGCTGCACCTCGCTCTCCCCACTTTTTCCATCCTCTCAGTCTTCTCCCTCGGCAGGTCCCTCCTGGCAGTTTTTATTCTTTGTCGTGTGTGCTTCATCTCTTAAAGTGGTTTTAAGTTATCTTTGTTCTGGAGCGTTTTAATACTGTGGCCAACTTTTAACCTGTATGTGTGACTTCAGTAACTTTTTTGTGCTCTATGAATCGCCAACTGTGTTTTTCAACTTTATGTATATTGTCCCGCATTGAAGCCTTCGAGTCAGTGTATTTTTTCCCTCCATTGTCTCCCTTAATCTTTTTTTATGTCCCCCTTTTTATCGCCTTTATATCTATAATTTTCTCCTTTTATTCGTTGTCATGTCACTCGGCTGAAGTGGGTGTCCCATTTGGGGCAGGTGAATGAAATCACAATAAAGGAAAAAAAATCACTGCGGACAGTTCCCATCGACGAGAGCTAGCCGCCTCTTCCTCTGACTGCTGGCACTCAACGACAGAGGATCGCCGAGAATTAACTTTCTGCATAGATCGCTTCCCTGTCTAGTTTCATCTCCAGGGTGTTAGGTGGAGCCAAATCCATAGTAATGTGTTTTGTTCAGAACCGCAGAAGACGCGGCTTTATAGTTATAAATTGTGACGAACAGATTTTTGGTTTTTGGAAGGGAAATATTTTATTCCCACTGGGACTCTATTTCAGTTAGCAAAGACAGGCAGCGATTTCACCCTTACACGTTCAAGTCCTCTGCCCTCCCCGACCTCTAAACCAGGACTGTAGCAGGAAACTCGATGAACCAAAATGAAATGGGGCTGTCCATTAATAAAACGGAAGATCGTGCTGTGATTCGTTTCCTGCATTTGAAACAGAACAACGCTTCAACAATTCACGCTGATTTTTATGAAGTGTACCGTTGCAACACCATGTGTGACATTGGTTACATAAACCAGATGCAGTGTGGTGAAACAAGTTTGAATGATGTAACTCCTATTAAATGCAATCTGAGCAGAGAAAAAAAATATGAAAATTCTTCCTGAGTAAACAACGTATGAAAGAATCGTAGTTTGAGATCACATAAAACGCGCATCATGCAGGCGGAGGGAAAACTAATTTTTCATTACAGATGTCTTACTACAAAACACTTTTGATTCGCACTTTCATTAATAATTTAAATACGAAGTATTACTTTCTGAATCAACAGGTTGCCCGGCCGGAGTGGCCGAGCGGTTCTAGGCGCTACAGTCTGGAACCGCGCTACCGCTACGGTCGCAGGTTCGCATCCTGCCTCGGGCATGGATGTGTGTGATGTCCTTAGGTTAGTTAGGTTTAAGTAGTTGTAAGTTCTAGGGGACTGATGACCTTAGAAGTGAAGTCCGATAGTGCTCAGAGCCATTTGAACCAGCCAACAGGTTTGCTTGAACATACCTGAATGACGAACGTGACAATTAAAATTGTATGTGCGCCAATCTCTGTTCGCACAAGCAAATCGGCCTTCGTCAATGAAGGTTCTGTGTAATGTACGTACGTAATAATTATCCCCGTGAGATGGCCACAGTGGCTGCTGAACAGATCGCTACGAAGCCGACTAATTCTGCTGAAAACAACTCAACGCTTATTCCATGAGATGAGCTACTAAAACACAATGTTGCGATTAAAACGAATGAGCGGAATGCACCAGATTCCTTTACATCAGAATATATTATTCAATATATACACTTACATGCACTATATATCCGTACAGATACAGCCAAGAGGAAAACATATGAACAAGTAACAAGAGAGGAATGTAAACAACTGACACATATGGCAAAGATTCTCTTTTGGTACTCATAGAGCCAAAAATTTAACCAACTTCATTACGATTCAGGTCTAAATTGCAAGCGAATCGGTTTCTCGTGATAGCAGTGCTATTTCCCATTTCATAAAATATAATTGTCTTTTCAAATTACGTAATGCAGGCTAAGGAAGGACAGAAAACTGTAACTGGCAGACCAAAGCTATGTGAATAGGAGACCGCAAGAGAGGAGCACGCCATCATTCTCGTTGATTGGACCATCACAGGCGGGGCTGTAGGAGAGCAGGCGAAAGTCAGACAAGGAGCAGTTTTCAACGTATTGAACATTTTAAGAACGATAAAGGTCCGGGACTGCTGATACCCATTTAAAATATACTTTGGAACGAGGCAACAGCGGAAAAGTATCACTTGCGACAGGCGAATCCAGACGATCAAATTTAGCCACCAAAAACTGTGGACGAGTACTGAGTGTATCGTTGTGCCCCAGAGACTAATTGGCAGTGCAAGGGACAAAAACATAGTTATTCACCACCAACGCTAAAACCGGAGTCACAACTATCACGGACAAGGTGTGTCTCCTCGGACTGCCATGTACAGTGATAAGGAATTTGGTACTAAGAGACAAATCGTCACAGGCGCTTATTATCGAAATCTCGTAACATAGTTACGGGAAGCAGTCAGGGCACTGCATCGCGACAAGCTGTCCGCAGGGAACGCTGTTGCTCCGTGATAACGGCACAGGCTGCTCTGTACGGCACACGGTCACGCCTGGTACTTCTTCGGGCCATGAAATTTATCCTCAACAACTCGTAATCTCCTGGCGAGCAACCAGTCGCTCCTTTCTCTTTCCTCAGATGAAGAAACCATTGCTTGAGAGATATTTCCAAATTACCGACTAGGCGATCTTCGAGGTGGAATGTTTGCTGAACTACCGGGATACCGTGGCGTCAACCAGTACGCACGTCACGTATCGCACTGAGAGACAGTATCTAGAGAGGGCTGGGCACTCTCACCAAGTACCATGACGCCGACTGATTCTTTCGACGTGACAATTAGAACTGCGTGACCACCCAGCCATAGTCCTTTCTCGCTGACCGTTGAAATGGTAGAATTAGTCATCAAACTTGACGAGTCTATAAAATTAGAGTTAATTCTTGTTGGTAAAGGAAAGCTAGGATTTAATAGTAGCTAACACAATACCTTTTGCAGCACAGAGAAAATTACGGGGACTATATGAAATCACTCTCGGAAGTGTCACAATTGGGGGCATATCGTGTTTCAGCATCTTTTGCTCTTCTGACTGCGGCACAGTATCTCAGCCTGTACTATACGAACCATTCAGAGCGTCAGCAGCCACCCAAAAGCTCCACAACTTGAGATGACCGGTAAGAGCTGCCTGTGTGGTCAATCCCTGACTGTGAGGGGATCCGCTCCGCTGAATGCAAGACGAACCACCCCACAGGCTGCGACGAATCGTCAGAGCTGATGATGAGGCCAATTGGGGCACAGGTAGTGAGGACTCTCAGACCTGAATGAAAGGCCATCCATTCCACAGTCTGTGAGAATTAGTCACAGCTGGCTAAGGAGCCAGTCGTCCCTTAGGTTGTGAGGTGTAGCAAGAGCTGACTAGACAGCGAAGTGAACCATAGATTGTATGAGGCCAACATCCCCTATGGTTGTGAAGACTGCTAGGAGATGACTGCCAGTCCAGCCACTGCACAAGTTTTGGTGAATGGAGAAAACGACTGTCGCGTCATCTTCACTAAGCAGTTTGAGGAATAGTCAGGGTTGATTGCAAGAGCAATACCCAAAGCTTTCTGATGACCATTCAGAGCTTATTTTGAGCAATGACATGTGCATTTGTTAATTAGTATCCAAGCCCATAGTCTGGGTGGCCACGCCAACACCTTCACCTCGTTGGAGTATTGTACAATCATTCTAATCTGTCTGGAGGCGATCACATGCGTCATTAGTTTGCTTTAGTTATATGCACCATTCCCGGTGCTGTACGCAAAAATCTTTGTGGATAGAAGGTAGTTCACTGTGTCTTTCGATAGCAAGAGTCAGTGGCAGACATATTAAAGACTGCTCTGCAACACAGGCATACATCTCCTTATAAGAATACCTACAACAACGTCCTAAACAGTGCCCTGTTGACATAGAGAAGCACTGAATAGCTGGACACGCCCGACACATTCGTGTTGAGGGTCGGAACCGCGGGTCAGCTACGAGTATGGTCGACCGATCTCAGGCCTGTCGTTTTCCACTAACGGACGGGCTCCGCACGTCGGATCCAGGGTCTGAGGTGTTCTCGAAGAGCGGTTCCCTTCTTGCGTGCCGTAAGTCGGCGGATTTACGTGCTTTGTCCTCAGATACATTACTGCGATGCATGATCGACAGGCAGCGGATTTAGATAGTTGCGACAGTGCCTCGCCGAAATTGTGTTATATAACGAGACGTTTATAGGCGTTTTGCGTTACCAAACTCGTTTATATCGTCGAGAGGAAGGTCATATCTACTATGCTAAGAAAAAAATGATGGCAAATCGACAGCAACTTGTATGTATCTACTCATATATTGCTCGAAAGAAAAATCGCACAAAGTGCGGCAAAAAATTGTTCGCCGAAGGCAACGTTCGAAACATATGGATCTAATTCATAATCGTGGATATTCCCCTGAGAACCGTGAAGATTCAATATGCTAGGAAGAGAGCGTTCTTAGTCAATAATAAAGAACAATCATTCTTAATATCGGTGAAATAATAAGCATAACAAAGTTACTGGTAATACAGTAATGAAAATAGTACAATTAACTTTCTAATGGCACTCAGCTCCTCTCCACTTCTTTCAAGAAGCCTACTGCTTTCTAAGCGCTCTTCTCAAATTATTGAAGGTATTTGAACCTAATATCGAGTAGGGCCCCCACGAGGAAGCATACGTCCCGCAACACTAGTATGGACTCGACTAATGTCTGGAGCAGTGCTGGGGGCAACTGACACCACGAATCCTGCAGGGCCGTCCGTAAATCCGTAAGAAGAGGAGGGGGTAGAAATCTCTTCTGAGCAGCACATCCCACATGTACTCCCTAGTGGACAGTGGAAGTGCTTAAACTCAGAAACGAGTTCCTTGAGCCACTCTGTAGCAATTCTGAACGTGTGGAGTGTCGCACTGTCCTGCTGGAATTCCTCAAGTCCGTCGGAATGCACAATGAACACGAATAGATGCAGGTGATCAGACAGGATGCATACGTTCGTCTCACCTGTCACAGTCGTATCTAGACGTATTAGAGGTCCCAAATCACTTCAACCGCACTCGCCCGCACCATTACGAAGCCTCCACCAGCTTGAACAGTTCTCTGCTGACATGCAGGGTCCTTGCATCCATTATGTCGTCTCCACACCCGTACACGTCCATCCGCTTGATACGATTTGAAACGAGACTCGTGCGACCAGGCAACATGTTTCCAGTTGTCAACAGTCCAATTTCAGTGTTGACTGGCCCATGCGAGGGATAAAGCTTCGTGTCGTACAGTCGTCAAGGGTACACGAGTGGATCTTCGGCTCCGAAAGCCCATATCGATGAGGTATCGTTGAACAGTTCTTAAACAATTAGTTCATGACCCCACACGAATTGTAAATGGTAGCGAAAACATACTTGACCTCTTAGCCACAATGAAACCTGATCTTGTAACTTCTCGGCAGATTAAAACTGTGTGCCGGACCGAGACTCGAACTCGGAACCTTTGAAAAGGTCCCGAGTTCGAGTCTCGGTCCGGCAGACAGTTTTAATCTGCCAGGAAGTTCCATATCAGCGCACACTCCGCTGCAGAGTGAAAATCTGATTCTGGAATCCTGATCTTATAGAGAGCGCCATGACGGATACAGGGATTAGTGAACGTAAGGCCATTGTAGCGAGGCTCAAAACCATATCAACTAAAACCACTAAAACACAAAATATATCTATTTAAAACACTAGACAAAAAATTCGCTTGGTGCCTTCTAAGAGAGAGTCTACATTCCGTCCACGCTAATTATGTAAATTTAGACAAGCTATGGCTCAAATTCAAAGACACAGTATCGTCAGCAATAGATATATTCATACCACGTAAGTTAATAAGAGACGGTATTGACCCACCATGGTACACAAAACACATCAGAACACTGTTGCAGAAGCAACGAAAAAAGCTTGCCAAATTCAGAAGAACGTAAAGACTGGCTAAGTTTCACGGAAGCTCGAAATCTAGTGCGGACGTCAATGCGAGATGCTTTTAATAGTTTTCAGAGTTCAACATAGTCTCAAAATATGGTAGAAAACCCAAAGAGATTCTGGTTGTATATAAAGTACACCAGTGGCAAAAAACAGTCAGTACCATCACTGTGCGATAGCGATAGAAATGTTACCGATGATGGTACCACTAAAGCGGAGTTACTAAATACAGTTTTCCGTAATTCCTTCACGAAAGAAGACGAAGTAAATATACCAGAATTCGAAACCAGAACAGTTGTTAGCATGAGCGACATAAAAGTAGATATCTTAGGTGTTGCGAAACAACTCAGATCACTTGAAAGGCAAGTCTTCCGGTCCAGATGGTATACCAATCAGGTTCCTTTCAGAGAATGCAGAAACAATAGCGCCTTTCTTAGCAATCATATATAGCCGCTCACTTGACGAAAGGTCTGTTCCTAAGGACTGGAAAGTAGCACACGTCACACCAGTATTCAAGAAAGGAAATAGAAGTAACCCGTTGAATTACAGACACATATCACTGACCTTAATTTGCAGTAGGATTTTGGAGCACATACTGTACTCGAACATTATGAATCACCTTGAAGAAAATGACTAATTGATACATAACCAACACGGATTCAGAAAGTATCGTTCTTGTGCAACACTTTATTCCCATGAAGTAATGAGTGCTGTCGGCAAGGGATCTCAGATCGATTCCATATTCCTAGATTTCCAGAAGATTTTTGATATCGTTCCTCATAAGTTACTGTTAATCAAATTGCGTGCATATGGAGTATCGTTTTAGTTGTGTGACTGGATTCGTGATTTCCTCTCAGAGAGGTCACAGTTCGTAGTGATAGACGGTAAATCATCGAGTAGAACAGAAGCGATATCTGGTGTTCCGCAAGGTAGTGTCATAGGCCCTCTGCTGTTCCTGATTTACATAAATGATGTTGGTGATAATCTGAGTAGCCCCCACAGAGTCTAGTCTAGTAAAATCATCAGACGATCAATTCCAATTACAAAATGATCTAGAGAGAATTTCTGTATGGTGTGAAAAGTGGCAATTGGCGCTAAACAAAGAAAAGTGCGAGGTCACCCACATGGTTACTAAAAGAAATCCGATAAATTTTGGGTATACGATAAATTGCACAAATCTAAGGGCTGTCAATTCGACTAAATACCTAGGAATTACAATTACGAACAACTTAAATTGGAAAGACCACATAGATAATAATGTGGGGAAGGCGAAACAAAGACTGCGCTTTGTTGGCCCAACACGTAGAAGATGCGACAAACCCACTAAAGAGAGAGCCTACATTACATTTGTCCGTCCTCTGCTGGAATATTGCTGCGCTTTATAGGATCCTTACCAGGTAGGATTGACGGAGGACATTGCAAAGAAGGGCAGCTCGTTTCGTGTTATCGCACAATAGGGGTGAAAGTGTCACTGATATGATACGCGAGTTGGAGTGGCAGTCACTGAAACAAAGACGGTTTTCTTTGCGGCGAGATCTATTTACGAAATTTCTATCACTAACTTTCTCTTCCGAATGCGGAAATATTTTGTTGACACCCACCTACGTACGGAGAAATGATCATCATAATAAAGTAAGAGAAATCAGAGCTCGTACGGAAAGATTTAGGTGTTCCTTTTTTCCCACGCGTCATTCGAGAGTGGAATGGTAGAGAAGCAGTATGAAAATGGTTCGATGAACCCTCTGCCAGGCACTTAAGTGTGAATTGCAGATTAACCATGTAGATGTAGATAGATGTAGACGCTGACACCTGTTGATGACTCTGCAATTTGCGGAAGGGTTGCACATCTGTCACGTTGAACCATTCCGTTCATTCGTCGTTGACCCCGTTCTTGCAGGATCTTTTTCCGGTGGCTGCCATGTTGGAGATTTTATGTTTTACCGGATTCCTGATATTCGCGGTACACTCATGAAATGGTCGTACGGGAAAATGCGCACATCATCGCTAGCTCCGAGATGCTGTGTCCCATCGCACGTGCGCCGACTGTAACACCACGTCCAAATTCACTGAGATCTTGATAATCTGTCATTGCAGCACCAGTATCCGAACTGACAACTGCACCACACTTGCCGTCTTATGTAGGCGTTGCCGACCGCTGAGCCGTCTTCTGCCTGTTTACATATCTCTGTATTTGAATGTGCATGCCTATACCACTTTCTTGGCGCTTCTGTGTATATTTTTGCATTACAAGTAAATGGGTATTTTTCCAGAAAATGCGTTTCGGTTAATTGGAGTAAGCGATCGTAATTGGTTCAGATCGTTCAAATGGCTCTGAGCACTATGGGACTTAACTTCTGATGTCATCAGTCCCCTAGAACTTAGAACTACTTAAACCGAACTAACCTAAGGACATCACACACATCCATTCCCGAGGCAGGATTCGAACCTGCGACCGTAGCGAGATCATAATTGGTCTGTAATGAAACATATATAGACATAAGCTTGCTACCAGACCTAAAACAGTTATAAAAATGTCGATTTTAATTACGGTGTATGATGTCGGATTTTCGCTCGCATCAGGACACTCTGTCAGCTTTGTAAACTGCAATAACTGATGTGAAACACGACAATTTTCACCTCGAAAAATGTATAGTTTTGCAAAGGGATGCTGGGTTAAGCATACAACAACAGTGCCAAACGACGGAACACTTCACGAAAGTGCAAACAGACGGTGCAATCTGACATGAGCAATGATCGGACATAAAATACAGTAAATAGAATCAACAAATTTCGTAACATGCTATTTTGTAATCTACATCGAGCCACAGAATTAAAGGATCATTTATTCTGAGTTCCTCAACTGCCTCTCACTGCTGTGCATAGGTTTGAAATTTGGCTGAAGGTGCCTACAACCTTCCTCTGTAATGGTCCAAAAGCGTGGCGCCCTGTAGCGTCACTCTCGGGCTGGACGACGCTTCAGACCTCAACATATCGATAAACGCAAAAAAAAAAAAAAAAAAAAAAAAAAAGGCCACAGTTCAGACGCTCATGTGTGACGTGGAAGCTGGGTTAGTAATGTCAGATTGGCACCATATTTCACCGTAGTTCTACCCAACGCCACCATGGACGTATCGCGAGATGAGAAGACCTCCATAGCTCATCTTTCCCCCCTCTTCACCCCTACTTCACATGCCTTTGCGATGAAGGACACCAGCGTTAAAATAACGTGGTTTATTTCTCCTGTGTCCGCCCCGATAGCTCAGTGGTCAGCGCGGCGGTCTGTCACGCCAAGGGGCTCGGGTTCGATTTCCGGCTGTGTCGGAGATTTTCTCCGCTCAGGGACAGGGTGTTGTGTTTTCCTCATTATCATTTCATCATCATCAGTGGAAGGTAACGGGAAACCACGACTGGAATCACTTCCCTAGACGCTCATGCGGTGGACCTCTCTGAAGAGGCTTCTCCCATGACCAGACCTGCCGCAAGGCAGAACACACCAGTTTTTTAAGTTTTTCTTTCTCCTGTGGCGTGACCATAGAAGCAAACGTTATTGACACAATCGTAAATAAACGGCAAATGGCCCTTCTCAGCCTCCCTTCCACCTCCCCCCCTCCCCCACCTTCAAGTTTCATAAAATCCTCAGTGGCAGCCAACCTCTTTTACAGAGAATTTTAAAAATGAGGGTGTCCAGAGGCAGCGTGTAACGTAGTCTGAAGAGCATGGAGGTGCGATCACATTCAATGTGAATCGAGCTTCACAGTGTACTTGGGCTGAAACGCCCGTCGGCGTCAGCATTTCAAAGGTTTTCAACAAAGTCATCCTGCTGCTCATCGCAATGCGAACTGTCGTTTTAGAACGCGAAACGTGTGGGACCTACGGCTCAGAGAAAGGTGTGGTTTCATTGAAGTCCTTTATGCCACTGCCTGAGGCCTCTTCGTCTTGATGCTGAGTGGCGGCCTGTATGGAATATTTTCTTCGGAAACTCAGAAGGAAACCGCGTGATTTCAACTCCTGGCGTCGCAGTTCTGTCCTACATCGCATAGGCGCCGAAAGGAGTGGTGCAATGTGGATACTAGCTGCCGTGACGACCTTTCCCATCGTTTAAAGAGTTCACGGCGGCGTTGGTGAGAGTTGTGGTGAGATTTGTGCCAATGCGTAGCATTAACGCACAACGTCACACGAACGTGCGAGTCGTGGACTTTCTTTCGCACGTATCGACACGTTGTTGTTCGAAGCGTAGTCGAACTCCAGAATGACGTCGAAGGGTGATATGTCTTTGCACCTTCACAGAGGAAGGCTGTACGCACCTTTGAGCCGAATTTCAAACTTATGCCTCGCAATGTAAGGCAACTACGGGGTTTCGAAAAAGTGATCCTTTAATTCTATTGCGTGGTGTGGGAAAGCAAGCCTACGTGTAAATATGTTTCATTACATTCAGTTCTTATAAAGCAACTACGGATAATATGCTCACAAAAATAAAGCATCCCTTATCTGAAACTTCATTTCAAATTCTGTAGCTTATATTTTTTTGCTCTTTGACCCACAGTTCGTATGGCATCTAGAAATTTTTCAACGATCTCTTTGCACACACTACTTTTTTTATTGTTGTTTGTATAATGTTCATGTGTCACATTCCGCAAACAAGGTATTTAGTGGAACAACTGTACAATATTTTCTAAATGCTCATTAGTGCTCTCTTTCGGTATACTTGTAGCAACTGAAACTTGCGACCTGCTGGAAACCACAAGAAAATTGATGGACTTTCTGAACGCGCCTTGTCACAGAAGTCTGCACGTGTCTGCCAAGCTAGGGTGGCGGGATCGCCACTTCCGGGAACAGCTGGTAATTAATGGCCACTCCATAGAGGCACAGACCGGGAGAGCGGGTTCTGGAAGATCTGTCACAAATCTCAGTGGCCCGTCACTAAAATCCGCTGGCGTGCCAGCTAATGTCAGCGTGTTCCAACCCCTGGATCGGCGTGTTCTTACATTTATCAATACTCACCAATAAACGCGACTTTTTTCTACCAGAATATGCGTTAAATCTTGTACTGGAGAAAGAAAAATCTTTCATTATATACCTGCTGTTCCACAGAAATTTCCACGTACACGCATCTTAGGCTTTCTGCCCCCCAGCACTGTCAGAAGGCTATCCCTGCCATCGTCTCTAGTTGTTACATAACTCGGCAGCAAGCCTAAGTCTTTGCACCATTTATGACGTCAGTCATTGCTGTAAAATTCTAGCATCCCCATTTATACACACAACGGGTAGAAAGTCAAAGAACTAGAAATTTTAACTGGATAGCAGTTGCACTGAAATTACTTACACCATCCAGAGCAGTTATCAGAGAGAAAGCATAAAAACAAGTCACGGGAAGAAGATCCACCAAATCACAAGTGGATGGTGACGTGGGTAGAATTCTAGTCCAGTACTAGCAACTGGGCTCTCTTGCTGACAAAAAATTAGGAAAACGTCAAAACAACTAGTGACTGAAAGTGTCAGATACACACGCCTAATAACGCGATATTTAAGTGCTCCGAAGGCCTCAACAATTTCGACGTGCATAATGTACGAGCTGTAGTGTAGATAGGGAATATCTGTACTTCGTTTCCTGGACTCCTTGCCTCTGTAAACGTGTCTTTTAACAGGCTACCTTTAAGGTTACAATATCTTCCACTACCCATATTTATGTCAGCGAGTTGTTTAGAAACTGGTTAATTGTTTTGCTCTGACCTCCAACGGTGTCGTATGACGTTTCCACCTTCAGTGCCATCGGTGAGATAGGCGAAAGGAATTCGGAACGATACGACTTATCAGGAGCACCTGCGTGCGCTTGCCTTCAGTTACGTTTCCTCCTCTTTAACTACCGTGTTTATCACACGAGAAGTCTAGTTCCTCTTGTCGGAATGTTTTTGACTCGAATATGTGTCGCCGCCTTCCGCTCTTTTTTCACCTTACAAGCAGCCTTCTCTACACGGGAATGTTACGTCGTAAATTTGATTCGTTCCAATATCAGGTGTGTAGTTCGGTGTCTGATGGGTAGAAATTGAAGGGGAAGGTAATCTTCACTTATACACGGAGCAAGACAGTAATGGCGGCGATCTTAAATGTAACCAGATTTATATGTGATACGCAGAATACACCTTGAACAAAGTTACAGTTCTTTCCCCTTTCTAATTTCCTTTTAATTAAATAAAAAGATATCTTTTGACGTAGTTCGCAGAGCTTGCTTCAAAGTTATTACTTCTTCTTGAAAAGTAAAGAAGCTACTTTCCTTGTTTTATTTACATTTCAAAATGCAATAAATGATACGTCTTCTTTCATAAGTTAATGGAAATTCTTTGTTGTGCCAAACCAAAGAGGAGAAGAGGTTCTTTATGTTTGTATAAGCCGAAAATATAACATAAGAAAGGTCTTTTGTGTCTTTGAATACGAAGATCAATAGCGTTTCCAACACATCGAAGTTAAAAGGGGGGACATTCTGCCTTACATGGCTGATGAATCCCACGTAGATGTAAGCCAATTTTCTGAGCGAAAGCAAGGGTTGTAGGGGAGGAAAGATGCTCTAGAAAAACGGAATGAATCATTAATAGGTAAACTGGCAGCAGACTGCATACGGATACAAAACGTTGGGAGCAATGTCCATTGAGACCCAGGGCTTCAGTCTGACACTTGTTACATCTTTGGCCTCTCCTGTGGTTTGCTGACGTGAGAAACGCCGAACTGCAACAGCGGTTCCGAATTTACGTTCAATAGTAGGTCCCACTGTATGTGACTGGGTGAGTCAGTCCACAGGGCCCTGCCTAGTAACGCTCTGTGCTGATCAGACAAGCATTGAGATTGATGTCAGCTTTTCCTTGTTATTTATGAATAAAAATTCCCTACTGGCTACTTTTATTAAGATCTCTCTACCACTTTCGTATTAGTAGAGATTCATCTTCAGGCGGTCTGTACAATAAATCAGTTAAAATGGTTTTATAATAGATGTTTCTCGCCATAAAGCGCCATTATGTCAATGAGAGCTGAATAATCACAGGTTTTTAAATAATTATGTTGCCGCAAAGTCTGTCTCTTGGATGGAAATTGAAGAAGAAGCCAAGTACCACCGTTCACCGTCAAGATAAAAATACTGGTGGCACGTTAAAAGTGGTTGTCTATGAAAGAACTGGTTGGGACCGCGCGGCACCTATAAGTGATACGAAGCCTGGTAATAGTATTTAAATTTCTGACCCCCGTATAATTATGGGAACTAACTAAAAATACCACATCAACATGTCTTAACGTCGGCAGGTAAGTATAACAGAGCCTTGAATGTCTTACCATCTCGTAGACAGCATGGAAGTGCGTACGGCGCCAGCGTAAACTGTACTGGTGGGTCGCTATTACGAACCACGTGTGTGGTGTGGTGCTAGCGAGAGTTTCTGACCGAACTGATCCCGTTCACGACACTGCGTCTCATTTACGTACGATTACGTGCTTTATGATCATTAGGAAATTCTTTTTGAAAACACAGTTAACAACGCTTAAAAACTTTGAAATACATTTTAAAACAACTCTGATCAAACGTAGCTGATAACATGAATTTGTTTGAGTGCAATATTGGACTGTATTTTAGAACCAGCATGCGCACAGCGTATCCATAGTGTTGCAAGTCATGTAAAGGAGTCTTTTAAAAATGACCAGGTTAGGCTAAATATTATCTACCTAGGCTCACACTAATACGCGCATACACGGTCGGTATGCTACACTAGCAGTAAGTGCGCCTCGTGAACTGTGCATCAGTGAAGCTGGCATACTATAAACAAACCGCAGCAGCCAATTGAATTCAGGATGCGTCGGTGATCTACAGCTGCTCAAGACTAAATGAAAAGTAAAAAATTGCAGCAGTAAATTGTAATTTGCTTAGAACTATTGAGAAAGCGCGAGAGAGAGAGAGAGAGAGAGAGAGAGAGAGAGAGAGGGAGGGAGGGAGAGGGAGGGGGGGAGGGAGGGAGGAGAGAGAGGATGAGACAGAGAAAGTTGCATTGGATTTACGCAGGAAAGCGAGACGTGGTGAGATGTCAGGCAAGACCGGTCATGCCCAGTTATTCACAAGTCCGAAGTCCGGACAACAGACATGGAGCGAGAGCGTGACCGAGCAGTGTCCTGTGGAGCCTTGTACTACTGGCTCAGTCTCCTCTTCAGCTGGCGAGTCGTAGCCAGCCAAACATACAGTGTTACTAAACTCCGGTCCCCATTCTACAACTAACTATCAAATGCAATAAGCCCCAGATTATGTTTCTCAATTACTATGATAGGAGCCCTCCCCCCATGAACCATGGACCTTGCCGTTGGTGGTGAGGCTTGCGTGCCTCAACGATACAGATAGCCGCACCGTAGGTGCAACCACAACGGAGGGGTATCTGTTGAGAGGCCAGACAAACCGGCCGCGGTGGTCTCGCGGTTCTAGGCGCGCAGTCCGGAACCGTGCGACTGCTACGGTCGCAGGTTCGGATCCTGCCTCGGGCATGGATGTGTGTGATGTCCTTAGGTTAGTTAGGTTTAAGTAGTTCTATGTTCTAGGGGACTGATGACCACAGCAGTTGAGTCCCATAGTGCTCAGAGCCAGCCAGACAAACGTGTGGTTCCTGAAGAGGGGCAGCAGCCTTTTCAGTAGTTGCAGGGGCAACAGTCTGGATGATTGACTGATCTGGCCTTGTAACACTAACCAAAATGGCCTTGCTGTGCTGGTACTGCGAACGGCTGAAAGCAAAGGGAAACTACAGCCGTAATTTTTCCCGAGGGCATGCAGCTTTACTGTATGATTAAATGATGATGGCGTCCTCTTGGGTAAAATATTCCGGAGGTAAAATAGTCCCCCATTCGGATCTCCGGGCGGGGACTACTCAAGAGGACGTCGTTATCAGGAGAAAGAAAACTGGCGTTCTACGGATCCCTTAATCGGGCAGGTAGGTTAGAAAATTTAAAAATGGAAATGGATAGGTTAAAGTTAGACATAGTGGGAATTAGTGAAGTTCGGTGGCAGGAGGAACAAGACTTTTGGTCAGGTGAATACAGGGTTATAAATACAAAATCAAATAGGGGTTATGCAGGAGTAGGTTTAATAATGAATAAAAAAATAGGAGTACGGGTAAGCTACTACAACAGCATAGTGAACGCATTATTGTGGCCAAGATAGACACGAAGCCCACGAATACTACAGTAGTACAAGTTTATATGCCAACTAGCTCTGCAGATGACGAAGAAATTGATGAAATGTATGATGAGATAAAAGAAATTATTCAGGTAGTGAAGGGAGACGAAAATTTAATAGTCATGGGTGATTGGAATTCGAGAGTAGGAAAAGGGAGAGAAAGAAACATAGTAGGTGAATATGGACTGGGGCTAAGAAATGAAAGAGGAAGCCGCCTGGTAGAATTTTGCTCAGAGCATAACTTAATCATAGCTAACACTTAGTTCAAGAATCATGAAAGAAGGTTGTATACATGGAAGAACCCTGGATATACTAAAAGGTATCAGATAGGTTATATAACGGTAAGACAGAGATTTAGGAACTAGGTTTTAAATTGTAAGACATGTTCAGGGGCAGATGTGGACTCAGACCACAATCTATTGGTTATGACTATAGATTAAAACTGAAGAAACTGCAAAAAGGTGGGAATTTAAGGAATTGGGACCTGGATAAACTGAAAGAACCAGAGATTGTACAGAGTTTCAGGGAGAGCATAAGGGAACAATTGACAGGACTGGGGGAAAGAAATACAGTAGAAGAAGAATGGGTAGCTTTGAGGGATGAAATAGTGAAGGCAGCAGAGGATCAAATAGGTAAAAAGACGAGGGCTAGTAGAAACCATTGGGTAACAGAAGAAATATTTAATTTAATTGATGAAAGGAGAAAATATAAAAATGCAGTAAATGAAGCAGACAAAAAGGAATACAAACGTCTCAAAAATTAAATCGACAGGTAGCGCAAAATGGCTAAGCAGGGATGGCTAGGGGACAAATGTAAGGATGTAGAGGCTTATCTCAGTAGGGGTAAGATAGATACTGCCTACAGGAAAATTAAAGAGACCTTTGGAGAAAGGAGAACCACTTGCATGAATATCAAGAGTTCAAATGGAAACCCAAAATGGGAGAGGATATAGATGAAGATGAAATGGGAGATATGATACTGCGTGAAGAGTTTGACACAGCACTGAAGGACCTGAGTCGAAACAAGGCCGCGGGAGTAGACAACATTCCATTAGAACTACTGACAGCAAAGAAGGGAAAGCAGAAAGATGGAAGGAATATATAGAGGGTCTATATATGGGCGATGTACTTGAGGACAATATTATGGAAATGGGAGAGGATATAGATGAAGATGAAATGGGAGATATGATACTGCGTGAAGAGTTTGACACAGCACTGAAGGACCTGAGTCGAAACAAGGCCGCGGGAGTAGACAACATTCCATTAGAACTACTGACAGCCTTCGGAGAGCCAGTCCTGACAAAACTCTACCATCTGGTGAGCAAGATGTATGAGACAGGCAAAATACCCTCAGACTTCAAAAAAAATATAATAATTCCAATCCCAAAGAAAGCAGGTGTTGACAGATGTGAAAATTACCGAACTATCACTTTAATAAGTCACAGCTGCAAAATACTAACGCAAATTCTTTACAGACGAATGGAAAAACTGGTAGAAACGGACCTCGGGGAAGATCAGTTTGGATTCCGTAGAAATGTTGGAACACATGGGGCAATACTGACCCTACGACGTATCTTAGAAGAAAGATTAAGGAAAGGCAAACCTACGTTTCTAGCATTTGTAGACTTAGAGAAATCTTTTGACAATGTTGATTGGAATACTCTCTTTCAAATTCTGAAGGTGGCAGGGGTAAAATACAGGGAGCGAAAGGCTATTTACAATTTGTACAGAAAGCAGTTGGCAGTTATAAGAGTCGAGGGACATGAAGCAGTGGTTGGGAAGGGAGTGAGACAGCGTTATAGCCTATCCCCGATGTTATTTAAAAATGGTTCAAATGGCTCTGAGCACTATGGGACTTAACATCTACGGTCATCAGTCCCCTAGAACTTAGAACTACTTAAACCTAACTAACCTAAGGACATCACACAACACCCAGTCCCGATGTTATTCAATCTGTATATTGAGCAAGCAATAAAGGAAACAAAAGAATAGTTTGGAGTAGGTATTAAAATCCAAGGAGAAGAAATAAAAACTTTGAGGTTCGCCGATGTCATTGTAATTCTGTCAGAGACAGCAAAGGACTTGGAAGAGCAGTTGAACGGAATGGACAGTGTCTTGAAAGGAGGATATAAGATGAACATCAACAAAAGCAAAACGAGAATAATGGAATGTAGTCGAATTAAGTCGGGTGATGCTGAGGGAATTAGATTAGGAAATGAGACACTTAAAGTAGTAAAGGAGGTTTGCTATTCGGGGAGCAAAAAAACTGATGATGGTCAAAGTAGAGAGGATATAAAATGTAGAATGGCAATGGCAAGGAATGCGTTTCTGAAGAAGAGAAATTTGTTAACATCGAGTATAGATTTGAGTGTCAGGAAGTCGTTTCTGAAACTATGTGTATGGAGTGTAGCCATGTATGGAAGTGAAACGTGGACGATAAATAGTTTAGACAAAAAGAGAATAGAAGCTTTCGAAATGTGGTGCTACAGAAGAATTCTGAAGATTAGATGGCTAGATCACATAACTAATGAGGAGGTATTGAATAGAATTGGGGAGAAGAGGAGCTTGTGGCACAGCTTGACGAGAAGAAGGGATCGGTTGGTAGGACATGTTCTGAGACATCGAGGGATCACCAATTTAGTATTTGAGGGCAGTGTGGAGGGTAAAAATCGTAGAGGGAGACCAAGAGATGAATACACTAAGCAGATTCAGAAGGATGTAGGCTGCAGTAGGTACTGGGAGATGAAGAAGCTTGCACAGGATAGAGTAGCATGGAGAGCTGCATCAAACCAGTCTCAGGACTGAAGACCACAACAACAACAACATGAAAGGAGCTGTAGTGGGAACCTACTAGATAAAGTTTTGACAAGGAACCCACTTCCATAAATGTAACGTTTGGATTTAAAATAAGTCTGAAAATCAGATCACTTTCAAATCTCCTACTGCACAGTAGACACACACACTGAGGAGAGGGTACCGTCGTCAAACCCTCTTGGTATAACGACATCATGTACCATTTTCGTCGTCGGACATCAACAATGGCTGCGAGGAACTAGTAAGTTCGCAGTTAGAAGCATCGTTGTGGTGCCCTGCACAACCTTGTGTTCTGGACTTTGAAGAGTATGCGCTTCATCACACAGAGAGATCATTGTCTGGGTTGTCTGGGCCGCGTGCGAGAGATTAGAAAGTGGTCCGATTTTCCAACCCTGTTAGATATCCAAGGCGTAAATTTACGGATTTGCTTTCCTTAACAAGACTTTATATCTGTGGGGTCCCATTTATAGCCCCCGTAAGCCTATATTGATATTGATGCAGGAAAAATCGAGAGTGGGGGAAGATAGGCCAGGAAATTGAGCGCTGCGATCGCTGGGTGGCGTTGGACCGCGTGAATCTCGGAGCGATGCCATGTTATGGGGTGCGGCGTAGCCATACCGTGTCCTTTTCTATGCGTGCAGCACAGACGCGTTATTCAGTCGTCCCATTCATTGTGGACGGACTAAAGACGTTTTCAGCGGAATGCTCGTATCTTATGTATCAGACACTGAAGAAACGATATCTGTGACAAAAGAGAAAAAACCTATTCTATATTTGAAAAGGCTCATTCATGAAGAAATTCACCATTTTTATGAAGAACTTAAATGTCAACCCTTGGTACACAAGGAGTATGTTCCAAAATTAACTAATCCGTTTCAGTATATAGGGATGGTATGAAACATGTTCTGCAGTTGAATTTTGCTTATTTCCAATCTGTTGAACAATGGTTGATGGTGATATCCAAGTAAGAAAACAAATAAAAAACTGAAATTTCCCGCCAGATTAAAACTGTATGCTGGACCGAGACTCGAACTCGGGACCTTTGCCTTTCGCGGGCAAGTGCTTTATCAACATAATTTTTTATTTTGTATCTGCTCGGGGCGGACGTCGCAAGACATCCGTTTCAGTTCGTCGTTGATCCATTAACTCAGTTTTTTATTACAGAGGGCAGCTAACCCTCTGACCGAACACGCTGAGTTACTGTGCCGGCAAAGCTACCGAATCACCACCAATCACGTCCCGTCCTCACAGCATTACTTCTGCCAGCACCTCGTCTCCTACTTTCCAAACTTGACAGAAGCTCTCCTGCGAACCTTGCAGAACTAGCACTCCTGAAAGAAAGGATATTGCGGAGACATAGCTTAACATGGCATCCTTTCTTTCAGCTGCAGAGTGAAAAACTCATTCTGGAAATAAAAAACTTCGTATAATTCTTTGTCGACATAACGATACAATATTTGCTTTTATATTCTGTAAAGGTTAGTAAGATTTGAATGATCGTGTTGTGGCACTTGTTGCGTATTTAGTTTAGACAACACTTTTAACCACTTTTCCACTATCTCCATTCTAAAAAGATGGCACCAGTTTCATAACTGGTATTAACAACTTCAACCGAAGCCTGTCTTCGTCATCGCCATTTTCTTGGTCCTGGAGCAGAATTTTAATCTTCTCTCTCTCTCTCTCTCTCCCTGTCTGTCTACTTATCTACCTATTTCTCCCTCCCCCTCTCTTTCTCCCTCTCTAATTTGAGACGCATGGTTTCCATCTTTTTGTTTATGTTCGTATCTCGTTGGAAACTGTTGAATTTATCGAACCTGTAAACCTCGTTGTTTCTATTGCTTGCGAATTCAACAGCATTACCGGTTCTGGCTGTCCAACTTCAGAAACCCGAAGTTCAGGCTCATCGTTGACATCGATGGCACTCTCATGGCTGACATTGACAGGAGCGTTTTCGAGGGTATTTTCAAGGTCCTCACATTCAATTTGTCTTCTGGAGCAGCACCCGTAGAGTCTAAAGCCTCCGAAAACTTTGTCTCTGCTGCGTGCTCTAACTGAATGTGCTCATATATGTTTCGGCATGGAACCAAAATATGGACAACATACATCGGTTAACTATCAGTTTCAGCTGCAGAACTTGCCTTGACTATCTTTCTCAGAATTTTTTGGAATATGTCCGTTATATTTTTTCGTATTTTCTTTTACGTTGCACCTGAAATAGAATTAAAATAACTTTCAAGAAGATACTTCAAAACATAATAGTACTAAAACGTCGTTACGTTTTTGTTGTTTTCTTGTTTCTTTCTTTTTTATAAGAAATTCCGTTTCAGTGTAAAGCACTTTGAAATAAAACATTATCCATGAGTTGTACGAACTTCCTCGGCGGGAGATAAAAAAAATATAAAACTACGCATGCTGTTGTTGCATCGTCGTACATAGGAGCTGAGGACAATAAAACGATTGTTAACTAGTATAATATCTTATGAGAAGCTGAATGAACACCTTTCATCCATGGCTCATTGTTAATTGAACAATTTGTTTCTTATCGTTCCAACTGATAGCTCTCTACCACAACGGACGTGTTTTCGTTGACTCTCAATTTCAAACATTAAAATCACATAATACCAGCAACTCACTAGGGTACTACTGTGGCTATAATACCAAGCTAGTTTTCTGTCCTCAGCAGTTGTGAAACAGACGGGCTACGCAAATAATAATTTTATTGTTACTACTGTTCAGCGTAGAGCATAACATCCATAAAGAAAAAAAAAAGCTGTAATTTAGAACCTACTCCTTTCCTTGAAGCTAATTAAAAATGTAAGACATTTATTAACGTCTTTTCATTCTAATTAATTATCCACGGGCGTATACCTCTGCCAATTCGTTTGTGAAACCATATGGACAACATTGTTAACGAAGCACATGTCCGAGCCATCAGAAGGTAAGATTCAACTAATAGCACATTTTTCTTGGGACAGATGGTAAGTATTGATGGAAAACACATTCGCCTAAATAAATAGTAAATCTGGTTCCATGTATTATTGCTACATATTCTTCTTCTCGACTAGACTACTGCCGGCCGGGGTGGCCGTGCGGTTAAAGGCGCTTCAGTCTGGAACCGCGTGACCGCTACGGTCGCAGGTTCGAATCCTGCCTCGGGCATGGATGTGTGTGATGTCCTTAGGTTAGTTAGGTTTAATTAGTTCTAAGTTCTAGGCGACTGATGACCTCAGAAGTTGAGTCCCATAGTGCTCAGAGCCATTTGACTAGACTACTAGTTTTAACTGATGCAAATTATAGGGTTTGTTACGGTGAACGTGGGCTCCTTCAGCAAAGAAAAAGACACAATTGTTTTTTGATAAATGTCCTTTCTGAGATGCAACGTAAAGAGGAATTTTTGCGAGACTCAAGTATCACGTGCCCATTTCTCCTAGGGAATGCAGGATTTCCTCAAAAGGAAAGTTTAAAGAGGGCTTTTCCAGAATAAACAGCAACTGTGGATGACGCTGAACATACACTCCTGGAAATGGAAAAAAGAACACATTGACACCGGTGTGTCAGACCCACCATACTTGCTCCGGACACTGCGAGAGGGCTGTACAAGCAATGATCACACGCACGGCACAGCGGACACACCAGGAACCGCGGTGTTGGCCGTCGAATGGCGCTATCTGCGCAGCATTTGTGCACCGCCGCCGTCAGTGTCAGCCAGTTTGCCGTGGCATACGGAGCTCCATCGCAGTCTTTAACACTGGTAGCATGCCGCGACAGCGTGGACGTGAACCGTATGTGCAGTTGACGGACTTTGAGCGAGGGCGTATAGTGGGCATGCGGGAGGCCGGGTGGACGTACCGCCGAATTGCTCAACACGTGGGGCGTGAGGTCTCTACAGTACATCGATGTTGTCGCCAGTGGTCGGCGGAAGGTGCACGTGCCCGTCGACCTGGGACCGGACCGCAGCGACGCACGGATGCACGCCAAGACCGTAGGATCCTACGCAGTGCCGTAGGGGACCGCACCGCCACTTCCCAGCAAATTAGGGACACTGTTGCTCCTGGGGTATCGGCGAGGACCATTCGAAACCGTCTCCATGAAGCTGGGCTACGGTCCCGCACACCGTTAGGCCGTCTTCCGCTCACGCTCCAACATCGTGCAGCCCGCCTCCAGTGGTGTCGCGACAGGCGTGAATGGAGTGACGAATGGAGACGTGTCGTCTTCAGCGATGAGAGTCGCTTCTGCCTTGGTGCCAATGATGGTCGTATGCGTGTTTGGCGCCGTGCAGGTGAGCGCCACAATCAGGACTGCATACGACCGAGGCACACAGGGCCAACACCCGGCATCATGGTGTGGGGAGCGATCTCCTACACTGGCCGTACACCACTGGTGATCGTCGAGGGGACACTGAATAGTGCACGGTACATCCAAACCGTCATCGAACCCATCGTTCTACCATTCCTAGACCGGCAAAGGAACTTGCTGTTCCAACAGGACAATGCACGTCCGCATGTATCCCGTGCCACCCAACGTGCTCTAGAAGGTGTAAGTCAACTACCCTGGCCAGCAAGATCTCCGGATCTGTCCCCCATTGAGCATGTTTGGGACTGGATGAAGCGTCGTCTCACGCGGTCTGCACGTCCAGCACGAACGCTGGTCCAACTGAGGCGCCAGGTGGAAATGGCATGGCAAGCCGTTCCACAGGACTACATCCAGCATCTCTACGATCGTCTCCATGGGAGAATAGCAGCCTGCATTGCTGCGAAAGGTGGATATACACTGTACTAGTGCCGACATTGTGCATGCTCTGTTGCCTGTGTCTATGTGCCTGTGGTTCTGTCAGTGTGATCATGTGATGTATCTGACCCCAGGAATGTGTCAATAAAGTTTCCCCTTCCTGGGACAATGAATTCACGGTGTTCTTATTTCAATTTCCAGGAGTGTAGGTACAACTGTCAGATATCTCGGCCAGAATGGCCGTACAACATCTAAATTTATACATCTGCTGATCCATCGTGGACGCGGGACAGCTACAGGTCCAATATTTAACAGAGGAAAATTGCCAAACGGCAGTGTGATATGAGAAATAGTTTTATTTTATTTTGACAACCAGTTTCGGCAATTCAGTACGCCATCTTCAGGTCCCATGTGCACTTCATGCATAAGACATTCAAATGTATTGATGTTGGCGTATTGGAGCCACCAATATCTGCATTCCGTGAATTCGTATTTCAAGTGCTTCCTTCGACGACTTCTGAGCACGTTATTGTCATCTTCGAAGTCAGCCCATGAAATACGAGTTCACTGGATCCACATACTGATGACTCCAGTATCCAATATCGATACGTTTCAATGTCTATACATGAAGTGCATATGGGACCTGAAGACGGCATATTGAATGGTTATCAAGATAAAATAAAACAATTTCTCAGATCTCACGGCTGTTTGGTGATTTTCCTTGTTAAATCTAAATTTACAATTTATCATAAACCTATCGAGACCAATGTGAAAAATTTTTCATAATCACGAAAACTTGAAAGACGTGTGTGTGTGTGTGATAAAAAGCCAAGGCTGTTCCCATGGATAGTGATAATCAAGCTTAAAAATATACAAGCTAAGCAAAATGTATAATTGTCATGCTCCGCAAAAAACAATTTCGAAACGCTGCCTGACTCGTCAAGTCGAATGGTCCTAGTTACACACTTACCTTCGTAAATTCAGCAAGAGGGAGAATACATAGCACTTGCGTAGCTGACGTTTGAATAGCGCACAGTGAGTATTGATTGGTAAAGTACAGTGAATTAAAATGAACTTTTCTTACTTTCCTCTTTTAGCATCCAGCGGTGTGATGGAGACGTTTCCTCCGTTTCGTAGTTGTAGTCTGAGTATATGATGAATCAAAAGTAATTCATGAAAGTCACTTTATCAGAAGAGAGAAATCTATCAGCACGATATATAAGCTACAGCAATCGCTGAAACAGTTCCCTTTCATCTACGTTTCGGACATGGAAATGGAAACTAATAACACGGAAAGGAAAATCGTTTGTGATCAGTGTCTCGTGAGAACATGATCATCTGACAGATTTCCTACACATTCTGAATCGCTCTGAATCGTAAGGCGATTCCTCAAGATTCAACAAGACGGCGTCCAATCATCGTAGAATGCTCCAATACAGAGAATGATAATATATCATTATCATAAGCAGTTGTACTCGCGAAGGGAAACTCCCCATGGCAGCTCAGATTTAGTGATAAAATGGTCCAGTAGACGGCCCGTCAAAAACTGAATACAGATCAAGCATGAAAACAGTGTGAAAGTTTACTGAACTGTGAAAAAAGAAGCAAAATCGAAACGGTGAACGGTCCAAGCTTAAGATGAGCAACATCGACGAATCCAAGTAGCCAGGGCGTCGTGACTCTGCGGTCATGGTGTTGGACTACAGAGCGGAAGATCAGTGTCCAAAACTCCCTTGCGCCCCTTTCACAATGGTATGAACTTTCCGTCTAGTCACTGACGTGTCTGTTCTCCTTCTGTATCCTTGGGAGCTGTCTTACTATGTATTGGTTATAGAATATGAGTCATTTGGTAGGAAGATATCACCTTCGAAAGCAAATGTGATGGGTAGTGATAGCAGACCGGTTGCCGCGTATATCTCTCACATAAATGAAAACGACTAATATACAGGTGTGAACTACGTCACAAGAAAGGATTTCTAATATACCGGCGTGAACTATATTACAACAAAGGAATTCCAATATGGAACGCAAAATTCATAACATACGGTATTTGTGTAGAACAAATAGGAGGTACGTACTTCTGGAGGTCCCCTTCTTACAACACGCTGTTACAAACGTACGTTACGCAAATCTGAATACAGAGAACAGACACGTCAATGACGGGACGGACAGTTCACAATTTTGTGAAGAAAGATTTGAACAAGGGTCTGTCGCTGCACATTGCAACACCTTGACCACTCTACCAAGAGGCCTTGGCTATTCATATTCGCTCGATGTCACACATCTTGAGCTTGGATCGTTCACTGTTTCGATTTTCCTTCTTTTTTCACAGTTCCGTAGATCTTGTTTCTGTTTTCATGATTGATCTGTGTTCAGTTTTTGACGGGCTATCTACCGGGCCATTTGACCAATAAATGTAAAGGAGTTGGAATTGGGAGCTTCCCTTGTCAGTGCTGAGCGTGGTGACCCCACGGAATCATGCGTCTCCATCCCGTTAGGTTGCCCGCTTGTCTTAGAGTTTACTGAAGGTGTGGACAGGAGAACTTGTTTTGATCGATCCACCTGCTTGCTTGCCACTCGGGCTCTTATCCTCGATCTTCCCTTCCATGATTATTTTGTGTAGATTTTTCTCAATCTCTCCTAGTAATATCGCCAAACACCTGACTAATTCTTTGGTTAACAGGAGAAGAAGGCCCCCTAAAGATAGTGAGCTTCTCGATGTTGAACACATTTGTTTTTCCTTCGGTCGATTTTGCGCTCACGAGATCCATGTTTCGCGGCCATAAAGGAAGACGAAAAACTCTAGTGTTTCAACCTTTGTGCTGTTTGTTATCGTTATCGCTCTGTCCTGCCACGTCCTTGTGAGCTTCTTCATAGCCACTCGCCCTAGCCTCATTCGTCTTCTTAGCCCATCTTCAGAGCTTCCGGTGTCGCAGATGGTTTTCTCGTGATAGCTGAAACTGGATCTGTTCTCTTCGATCAGTCTTCATGAGTTTGGTCTTGCTGAGATTGATGTTCCATATAACAGACTAATGTTCCTTGCTCTTATTGGTATCTCAACAAGCTCATCCTTGCTGCTGGTTCTATGTTCGGTGTCTTCATCAAACTGGAGGTTGTTAATAGTTCTGCAACCAGTTGCGATGCTCTTAAACCATCCACCAAGAACATTCCTAATGACATATTCTGCATAGATGTTGTACATTTAGGGGATAGGACACAATCCTGTATGACTCCTTTTGATACATTGCAGTAATCTGACACGCCAGCAGTAGTTTTCACGGCTGTTAGGTGACTATTGTATGGATCTCTGATCATTGCTGTCTAATATGCCAGAACTTTTTCCAGAGAACACTGACAGAAGTTTTTCCACAAAAACGAAACAGATGAAAACCGGTACACAGAACTCTCGAGATCTCTCACTTGTTTCTCGTATGTAGAGGATCTGTTTGTGGGTTCTTTTCCTTTCAAAAACATCTACCTGTTATGTGGATATGTGCGGCAGAATGTACAGCTTCAACTTGTAGAGCAAATTTTAGTTTACATGGGGTATCAGCAGTTCCTGATAGATCTTTTCTTGTGTAGGGGGTGAAGAGTTGTTTTGTCCAGTCGTTTGCCACTCCCAAGTTTCCGCTGTTCCTGTAGAGTGTAGACAATAAACACAGAACGTGAAGACCTTCTTTCCAATTACTTTGATCATATATCCAGATATACCGTCTAACCCAGCGGATTTATTATTCTTCAGATATTAAACTGCGTTCACTATTTCGCTGCGTAAGACAATAGGTTTCACGTAAGTTGCTGATCTGTTTGACTGCCTGCGCTGTTGTTGATTCTAGACTACAATTTTTCACAGTACTGTGTCCACCTCGAAACAGCGTTTTCCTTGTCTCTGATAGCGTTGCCATTCTCACCGTTTACTAGCCACGCTCGAGGATCATATTCACCGGTGATGCTGCTGAGTTTGTTAATGGTTCACGTATTTAACTCCGGTTATGATGTTGTTCTTATATAAGGTATATTTGTAACAGATTCTAGGCAAATGGATTAAAATTCAAGAGAAGCAACAGGAATATCACATTTCATCGCATGTTCCTTGTAGTAAAAACAATTTCTTACTTCAGACGGGGAAACATCTTTGGATATACAACACGGCGAAGTGATAAAATTATGTACGCCGCTATTATTCGGCTTCTAGTCAACTAATTATGAACAAGATATAAGCGTCTATTTTACTACGAAGATGCAGACGGCTCAGTTCCTACCTGAGGAGTGATCCCACCAAGCGGTGCCCATATAACATCGCCACAATAACTGAGGCTCACACCAAGGCACTTAAACTGAAATGGTCTCAAGCAATTCTTCATTAAACGAAGAATCTGCACAGCAACATGAACATCCAGTAGATGAAGACAGCCTTCTCTCCAAATGCAGCTCAACCAAAAAGCATCCAACAGAAATCGGAACAGCACGTGGATTCGAAAATGGTTAAAATGGCTCTAAGTACTATGGGACTTAACATCAGAGGTCATCAGTCCCCTAGACTTAGAACTACTTAAACCCAACTAACCTGAGGACATCACACACACACATGCCCGAGGCAAGATTCGAACCTGCGACCGTAGCAGCAGCGCGATTCCGGACTGAAGCGCCTAGAATCGCTCGGTCGCAGCGGCCGGCTACGTAGACTCGAATGTAAAGTAATGGCGAATGCTGTTTCAAACAGGAAGCGCCTCATAGTGTGTCATACGTGAACAATTCACATTGGTGAAACTCGAATTAACTCACTAAAGAAGTGAAACTCCTTCACTGACCAGGAAAAAGAGGATTCTACAGTGCTTACGGCGATCAATTGAAACTGATCACAGCAAACTCGAGTGAAGTACTCCAACGATAAATATCGTGGTCCACAAAATGTAACGAGAAAAAATGAACGTGGCAAATGAACGGGGAACTTTCATCTCCCATTCACTGCACGTAATTAAATTGTCTCACAATGCACAACGTCGATGACCAGGACTGGTCAAAATTTCAGATATTCTAACTTGAACCACAAACCGTTCCCCCTTCAAGCGAAAACATCAAACCAACTGACCACATCCGCTTCGTTGTATCGCTCCTTACAAGATGCCCCAGAAGCGAGCTCTCACATAAGACAGCCTATTCAATCTCTGTGATCTGTTTGATACACTGAGGTGACGAAAGTCATGGGCACCTCAAAATATAGTGTCAGACCTACTTTTTCCCTGTGTAGTGCAGCAAGGAGACGTGGCATGGGCTCAACAAGTCGCTGGAAGTCCCCTGCTGAAATACTGAGCTATGCCGCCTTTATAGAGTCCATAGTTCCAAAAGTGTTCTCTGTGTAAGAACTGCCTCTAGATTATGCCCGATAAATGTTCGATGCGGTTCACGTCGGGTGATCTGAATGGCGATAACATTCTCTTGAACTGTCGAGAATGATCTTGAACCATTCGAGAACAATTGCGGCCCGGTGTCATGGAGCTTGGTAATCCTTAAAAATTCCTTCGCTATTTGGGAACATGAAGTCCATGAATGGCTACAAATGATTCAAATGCCTCTGAGCACTATGGGACTTAACATCTGAGGTCATCAGTCCCCTAGAACTTAGGACTACTTAAACCTAACTAACCTAAGGACATCACAGACGTCCATGCCCGAGACAGGATTCGAACCTTCGACCGTAGCGGTCGCGCGGTTCCATACGGAAGCGCCTAGAACAGCTAGGCCACAACGGCCGGCGAGTGGCTACAAATGACCTCCAACTAGCCGAACATAAACATTTCCAGTCAATGATCGTTTCAGTTGGACCTGACCACCCAATCCATTCAAGGTAAACAATGCCCACACCATTATGGAGCCACCACCATCTTGCACAGTTCTTTGTTGTCAACTTAAGTCCGTGGCGTCGTGTGGTCTGCATCACACTCGAATAGTATCATGAGCTCATACGAACTGAAATCGGGTCACGTCTGACCGGGTCACGTTTTTCTAGTCGTCGAGGGTCCAATCTATCTTGTGAAGAGTCCAGGAGAGGCCCTGTATGCGAAGTCGTGGTGCTAGCAAAGGCATTCGCGTCGGTCGTTTGCTGCAGTAGCCCATTAACGCAGAATTTCACAGCACATTTCTGACGGATACGTTCGCCGTACGTCCCATATTGATTTCTGCTGTTATTTCACACAGTGCTGGTTGTCTTTTAACACTGACAACTCTACGCAAAAGCCGCTGCCCTCGGTCGTCAGGTGAAGACCGTCGGCCACTGCCTTGTCCGTGGTTAGAGGTAATGGCTGACGTCTGGTATTCTCAGCACATTTTTGACAGTGTGGATCTCAGAATACTGAATTCCACAACGATTTCCGAAATGGAAATCCAGTGTGTCTAGCCCCTTTCTGCATTCAAAGCCTTTTAATTCTCTTCGGCCATAATCAAGTCGGAAACCTTTTCACATGAAACACCTGAATACAAATGACACCTCCGCCATCGCGCTGCCCTTTTATACTTTGTGTACGCGATACTACCACCATATGTATATGTGCATTTCGCTGCAACATGGCTTTTTCCCGTCTCGGTGTATTTTCGTGCGGTCGCAGCGCCTCGCCACATTCGCAGCAGTTTGCTCAGATATGACGGCGCCTGTGTGTTTCCATAGGAACGATCCCAACATTTGCCTGTAGGGAAACCAAGGAAATCCTTAATCTCAGTGGCCCGATGGGACTTTGAACCATCGTCCTCACTAATACAAGGCCAGTGTTTAACTGTTGTCACATCTCGCTCGGCAATAGTCACAACAAGGAAAGCAGTACTGAGACTCTTTTGAAGCCATAGACAATGACGGCATTAGTATAACCATGATGTGGAGTGTCGAGGACACCTTATTACTGTTTTTCACAGATACGTTTACTTTTTGTCTCATTAAACAAGTACATCCAATGAAAAAGAAGCGTAGTCTCGTGTATTTCGAAGAAAGGAACCACACAATCTTGTGTTTGATAGGCTGTGTGAAAAGTGCTGAAATATATTGTTCACAATGAACTGAATCAATACACAAATTTTATTTCACTTCTCAGATACACGTCCGGCTTTTGTTAATAAATATAGCACAAATTCTGAACTAATTAATGTAACTAATAAGGTGAAATATGTCATATAGTACAGTGAGGCCACAATATTGGCACTAATTAACTTCTGCAAAGCATTTAATACTATTCACATTGGCGTACTGCCCAAAATATTCAATAATGAATATTTCAGATAAGGGACTGCAGTGGTTTGAAAGCTATTGTCAGAATGAGAATGGTCTCTCAGGAGTCCTAAGGTGCTATTGTTTTCGTTGAATATCAATGACATGTCGTCGGTTGCGTCCTCCTGTACCGACGATGTCCAGTTGTATTTATGTGCCAGACCTGACGTTTAATATTATATCGTCAAGATGTATGATGATCTGCTTTTAGTGCTCAGAAGGGCGCCAAATTTTTGATATTAAGCCGAATGTAAGTTTCAAGGAATTTTCGTATCCCATCAGAAAGTAGGTAGTCAATAATTCTGTGAGGTCCTCATAGACTGAAGAGACAGAGGAACTGGTACACCTGGCCAATATCGTGTAGGGCCCCCGCGAGCACGCAGAAGTGCCGCAACACGACGCGGCACGGGCTCGACTATTGTCTGAAGTACTGCTGGAGGGAACTGACACCATGAATCCCTTAGGCGTAAGAGTACGAGAGTGTGGAGATCTCTTCTGAACAGCAAGCTTCAAGGCATTCCAGATATGGTCAATAACGTTTGGTGGCCAGCGGAAGTGTTTAAACTCAGAAGAGTTTTCCTTCAGCCACGTTTTAACAATTCTAGACGTGTGGGGTGTCGCACTGTCCTGCTGGAATTGCCCAAGTCAGTCAGAATGAATGATGGACATGAATGGATGCAGACGTCGGTGTCACCTGTCAGAATCGTATCCAGACGTATAAGGGTGCCATATAACTCCAACCGGACCCGCCCCACACCATTACAGAGCCTCCACCAACTTGAACAGACCCTTGCTAATGCAGGGTCCATGGATTCATGAGACTGTCTCCTTACCCGTACGTGTCCATCTGCTCGATACAATTTGAAACGAGACTCTCCGACCGGGAAACATATTTCCAGTCCGTTGAAGGGCCCAGGCAAGACGTAAAGCTCTGTGTCGTGCAGTAATCAAGGGTAGACGAGTGGGTCTTCTGTTCCGGAAGCTCATATCGATGATGTTTCGTTGAATGGTTCGCACAGTGTCACTTGCTGAAGGCCCAGTATTGAAATTTGCAGCAATTTTGGAAAGCTTGCACTTCTGTCAAGCTGAACCATTCTCTTCTGTAGTCGTTAGTCCCGTTCTTGGAGGATCTTTTTCCGGCCGCAGTGATGTCGAAGATTTGATGTTTTACAGGATTCCTGATATTTAGGGTACACGCGTGAGATGGTCGTACGGAAACATCCCCACTTCATCGCTACCTCGGAGATGAAGTGTCCCATCGCTCGTGCGTCGGCTATAACATCACGTTCAAACTCACTTAAGTCTTGATAGCCTGCCATTGTAACAGCAGTATCCGAGTTAATAACTGCGCCAGACAGTTGTCTTGTACAGGCGTAGCCAACCGCAGCGCGGTATTCTGCCTGTTTTCGTATCTCTGTATTTGAATACGCATGTCTATACCAGTTTCTTTAGCACTTCTGCGTACTGTTATCTATGGTATCTACTTATCCTATGCTAAAGCTACGAAAGAACTTCCATCTAACTTCGAATGATTACTTAAATGAGCATAAAGTACGATCGCTATGAGCAGAAAGACTTGCGCTTGCCCTCATAACCACAAAAAGCCAAAGAGTATATTTCCATGAAATTTGATATTGGAAACGTGTGCAATGAATTGTTCCCTCAAACTCGACTACTTCGGTGTATCACAACACAGAAACTCTAGACTATTAGGAAATGCCGCAAATGCTCGTGTGTTTTACATCTGCAATATCCATCTAGTTGTCCGTATCAGTGCTTCACACACTCAGTTAGGATATTTGCAGCCATACATGTTACAAATCCATTACATAACTCCTTCATCCGTTCCTCAGGGCATATACATCACCAGTACATTGTTAACAGATTAAGTACCTGTTACTTCATTATAATTCCCACATAAGGTCTCCCTTATGTGGGAAAAAAGCGAATCGCAAAGTCCATCTATGTTACTGCTGCCTGCCTTAGGACCAGACGGTTCTGCACTCTCCACACAATTCATTGCCTCTTTGTACTGAAGGGAAATCTTTATAGACTTCCATTTGGGAGTCTCACCCCTTTGTGCTACGTAAACAGCACACAGGACCACTTAGTCTTCAGTAGTGAGGCAATCGCTCTCAACTTCTTCCAGCCACACTTCCTCACCTCTTCATTTCCTTATCTCTAACCCTCTATTCATTTCCCAGTCAGCCACAGCCTTTCCTCTGCTCCTGTATTCATTTCCAGTCATCATTTTCTTGCCTCTGCCCCTCTCTTAACTTGCAAGTCATCCGCACACCTGCCTCTACCACTCTCTCTAGTTCACAGTCAGCCACTCCACCGTCTCTACCCTCTCTTCATTTCCCAGTCAGCCACACTCTTGCTTCTGCGGCTCTCCTAATTTTGCAGCCATCAACACCCCTGTGTCTGACCCTCTATTCATTGTGTGTGATCTGTCACGTTCTTCTTTCTTTCGTTCTCCAACTCCCACTCTCACATGCTTTTCTGTCAGTGACCATAGTTTTAACCTGTCTGCCCATTAAATGTCTTTGTTGGCCTAATCTTCCTGGAGGAATTAAACTGTAGAAAATATACTTATTTTTCGTTTCTCGATCGCTGTTTTTAATTTTTAACTTTTTACTTTATTTTTTTTTTTTAATCTCGAACTGACCAATATCGCACAGTGCCGTTCATCTTCAGAATATTTATCTTAATTACAGTACTGGCCGTAGTAACAGAATACAATCTGTTGCACTGTCATATACACACACTTGGTATATAACAGTGGAACTGATAGTGTTTCGGAAAATAACTGGATTTTCTATAGATATGGACTGTGGGTAACATTCCTGCCAAAAAGTGTGTCTAGTATATACTTTTTTTTGTTTCTGCTGCAGTAAAAAGAGATTTATACAACAATTCTATATGAGATGTAAGACATTATGTGTGTTATAGAGAACGTAACGTAGAGTACTTAGTTAGATGGAGTGATGAATCTACTGTCATGAAGAGAAATAAATCACCAAATAAAAAAGACGACACTGAACACAATTTTGTTCATACACCCGTTTCATCAATGTCTGTGAAGCGGGGAACTAGGAGAGACCGCGATTCGAGGAGGTCGCCAGGTACACGGAAAGTCGTTAGGTTCATGTCGCCCCACTAATGTGCACTTTCTACGACGGAAAAGAAAGAAGAAGCATAAAATAAAATTAGTCAAAGGTAAGCTGGAGTACAAGAGGAAGCAAGCCAAACTAATTGCATTCAGTTTCTAGCTATTTTTAAAATACAAATATGAGTAGGGGAACGTGGGGGAATTATACGCATGTGGGTAATCCCATGCAGCCTGATTTATGCAGTTTGAATGGCGCAAGCTGTTCCCAGATGGTGCTACACCCTGCCGGCAGGAGTAACGAACTATTATGCAGCTTACGCCAGCCATTTTCCAGTGGCATTGTTGTAGCAGTGAAGTATTGTTTATTTTCGGCGTGTCTCATGTAATTTTGGTCAGCTGTATTTTGCAAGGTAAGTGCTACTATAAGTTGCTTTAATGAAATTTTTCCCTATCAACTACCAACCCTAGATTAAACATTTAATTTAATTGTCCCGCTATTTGAATTAGGTGCCGAGCTATGATTAGGTTAGTTATCGAACTTACGGTGCGGTAATGTCACGCAGCTGTTGAAGTGCGTGGTATTCCCCCTTGAGGGTTATATTTTCAATACTAACGAGGTTTTTTTTTTTAATTTCAGATGGGTAGATATTATAAAAGAAAAACGCAGAAAGCAAAATGGACGCAAGAGGAACTTTGTAAGGCTCTTGATGCCATCAAATCTGAAAGAAAAATAAGAGAAGTATGAAGAGTTTTCGGAATTCTTGAAGCTATTCTGCGAACGAGAATGAAGGTTAAAAATATGGAGGGTCCAAAACTTGGAAGAAACCCAACGTTTTCGACAGAACAGGAAAATTAGATTAGGGATCATGTTATTACAATGGCCAAACTGTTCTATGGCATTACATGCATCCAGCTGCGAAAGATTGCATTTGAGTATGCAGAGGCTAACAACATTGCAAACAATTTTGATAAGTCATCTAGGTTAGCTGGAAAGGATTGGCTAGTTCTATTTTTAAAAAGAAACCCAAGTATTAGCATGAGAAAACCTGAAGCAACTAGCATTAACAGAATACAGGCATTTAATGAAGAAGAGGTTAATGCATATTTTAAAAATTTAGAAAATGTGTGTTAAACAAATAGGTGGGGCCACGTCTTGGGAAAGGGGGAAAAAAAGGACTGTGATATGTTGTTTCGGTGCTGCTGGTTCCTACATCCCTCCTATGTTTATATTCCCCAGGAAGAGGATGTCAAATCTCTTAAGTAAAGGTTCAAATGGTTCAAATGGCTCTGAGCACTATGGGACTTAACTGCTGAGGTCATCAGTCCCCTAGAACTTAGAACTAGTTAAACCTAACTACCCTAAGGATATCACAAACATCCATGCCCGAGGCAGGATTCCAACCTGCGACCGTAGCGGTCTTGCGGTTCCAGACTGCAGCGCCTTTAACCGCACGGCCACTTCGGCCGGCCTTAAGTAAAGGTGGACCATTTGGAGTAATATATGGTTGTTCCGTCAATGGCTGGTCCAGTGAGTCATTATTTTTCGAATGGATCCAACATTTTCAGAACAATGTAAAATTTGCCCTTTCAATCCAAACAAATTTCAGCATGACGACTTACAATAATGTGAGATCTTCAGAGATGTTGTCCTTGGAGATGAAGAGGTTCCGAATGCAACAAATGGAAATGAAGTGGTTGCACCTACAAACGAGCCACACATCCCCAAAAGGAGTCAAGAACAGATTCCCGGATCTTCAGCAGAAGATGTTTCACTTTTAGTAGGCCTAGAAGAGGTCACAACAACTTCAACTAAAAGTGCGTGTGTCAAGCACGTTAGTTTATTTGACATATCTCCTGTTCCAAAACAAAAACAAGTTCTTCCTAAGACGAAACAAGCCAAGGAAAGGCCTAAGGGAAAGTCAGTGATCCTTACAGCAACTCCAGAGAAGAATAAACTGCTAACAGAGTTGTCAATAAAGAAACAAAAAGAAGCCATGAAAAAGAAAGCTGAAGGAAACAAGAAAAGAAATCTTAAGGATAAAGCAGATAAGTGCAGAAATCTGCGACTTAAAAAAGTTTCGAAGAAGAAACAGACATTATACAAAAAGAAACACCAACAAGAAAGTGAAAGTAGCAGCGAGGATGACCTAAATCTGGACTTGCAGAACATTTGTGATGACGATGAAATGGATGATATTGATCCATTGGCGATTTCAGAAGATGTCTGTTTAGTTTGTGGAGAGTTTGGGAAAGATGGAGAACTATGATCCCGATGTATTTCTTGTAGCAGATGGAGTCATGAAGAATGTAGTGGCTGGAACACTCCAAAAGGTTACAAGTGCGATCTTTGCTGTATGAGAAAATTAACTCTTTTCACATCAATACAAATATAAAAAACTAAAATTATGAGAGATGTTTGTAGAATCATATTATTTCGTTCTTAAATATACTGTTTACTTTTTGTGGTAACTAATAAGCAAATAAAAATAACAAGTATTGTACATTTTTATGGTTTGTTTGTTTTACGTGTTATTACCCAGTACTTTGCGTGTAATTACCCTCAGGGGTGGGGAATACCACCCATTTGCACTTTTTTTTATTTTAATGTTCAAAATTAAGGTACTGTTTATAACTATTTACAGACGACTGTATGTGGAGAAATGTCCATTGTATGGTATGTACTTATTTTCGTAGGTTTTAATGACGTAACGAATGGTTCACATCGATTTTTCCTTATGTGCGTGTATTTCCCCTACTCTCCCCTACCTTATAAACTACGTTAACATGGGTTTGCTAAAATTTTTATCGTGGGCTGTTGAACAATGTAGCAAACAGTTTTATAGTATCATCTGTTAGTATTTTTCAAGACAAGTCGTCGTGGCTTACTTTGTATATAAGTAAACGGTCGGGATATTGTCTCTGTTGATGCCCTGTTCTGATATCCCATTTTACCCCAAGAGATGCAAAGACACATACTTGATTGCTTGCTAATGCTAGTGTAAATAGTGCTTTGTATATTGACATCAAAGGTAAAAATAAAACATTGGAATAAACTTTTCATTAATAACAATTACACAAAAACAAATTACTTTAAAAACTTATTACAGCTATCAAGCTCATTCATATTACGTACACCCAAAAGACGAAATTTTTTCAGGCTCTCTGTTCCCAAATATGTTGGTTATTTTGAGTGCATCCAAGTATTATCCATAGCGCTGATGTTTATTTCATCATTATTTCTCGTCTCGTATATCTGTACCGGGATTAATTTGACGTGAAAGCGTGGCCTCCTTGTCAGAGTCACTGAACTCGTTATTTACGGCTAAGGTGTCGCCAGTGTTTCGTAGCGACAAATCAGTGATGCCAGCCTGCCATGCTGCTGTTGCTACTGCTGCTATCGCCCGTCCTGGTATCGGCTGTAGTGCGCTCATGCAACCTGGTGTTGGTGCGTAAGATACTGCGGCGCAAATAACGCTTCAGTTACAAGTTATTCCTCGTCTAAAATACTTTTTACGGTTGGAGAAGAGGGAGGAACGAGGGAATTCAGTTTATTCATCGGCGTGGTTCATTGTTTTGTGATAGCCTTTGGCAGCTTCTCTCTGTCGTTTTTGTTTCTTGTTAGAGCCTCTAACACACAACGAAACAAACTAACGATTGTAAGCTGTGAATGCAATATTCTGAGGAACATTTGTGGCGATCAGCGCTGATAACAAGAAAGCTCTCTGCACCCCCTCTCACCTTTGCCCCTTGGAGCCCTTTACCTTACTCCCTTCAGACCGTATGGCAGGCCGCAGGATGTCGTTGTCTCAGTCCTTTCACTGACAAGAATTTTCTACCTGTTTATTAACACAATACTGATGGAAATCTCCATTTATGGCCGGTAAAATAACAATGTAGAGGCAGATTATGACCACATTTTAATATAACATCTATATCTACAACTATATAACCACTCTGCAAATCACGCTTTATGTCTTAGCAGATCGTTTATGGAACAACTTTCTGACTATTCCACTTCCTTTCCACTCTCTACGAGCACACGGTAAAAATGAACACTTAGAGTTTTCCGTGCGAGCTATGAGTGCCCTTACTTTATTAAGTTGATCATGCCTCCCTATATGGGTGGGAGGTGACAAAATATTTTCACAGGAGAAACTTGGTTTTTATTTTTGTATACACACGTCAGGTTCCGTTGGACCAAATTGAGGAGAGACTGTCAAAGGTCATGGAACATGTCAGTTCTTGAAATTACAAGATATAAGTAATAACAGATAAAAATAAAATGTTTAGGAACACCAAAAAAGTCAATCTATAAGTTCAAGTAAACGCAATAAACAATGCAACAAGAATCAGCTTAATTTCTCAAGGAACTCCACGACAAAATAGAAGGAATAACCCGTGTGGAAACTCTTCAGTTTTGATTTGAAAGCGCGTGGATTACTGCTAAGATTTTTTAATTCTAGCGGCAGTTTACTGAAAGTACATTCAGCTGGCCGGGGTGGCCGAGCGGTTCTAGGCGCTACAGTCTGGAACCGCGCGACCGCTACCTTCGCATGTTCGAATACTGCCTCGGGCATGGATGTGTGTGCTGTCCTCAGGCTAGTTAGGTTTAAGTAGTTCTCAGTTCTGGGGGACTGATGACCTTAGAAGTTAAGTCCCATAGTGCTCAGAGCCATTTTTTGAAAGTAGATGCAGCAATATACTACACACCATTCTGCACAAGAGTTAATGAAGTTCGATCCAAAATGTAGGTTTGTTTCCCGCCGAGTATTAACTGAGTGAAAGCTGCTTATTCTTGGGAATAAGCTAATCTTGTTAACATTAAATGACATTAAGGAATATATATATTCATAGGCCAGTGTTAAAATACCCAGACTCGTGAACAGGGGCCGACAAGAGGTTCATGAACGTATACCATTTATTGCTCGAACCGCCCGTTTCTGAGTCAGAAATTTCGTTTTAGAAAGGGAAGAATTACCCCAAAATATAATACCATACGATATTATCGAATGAAAATAAGCAAAGGAGTATAACTTTCGTGTCGAACGATCAGTCACTTGAGATACCGTTGGAATAGTAAAATTGGCAACATTAAGTCTTTGAACAAGATCCTGAACGTGGGCTTTCCACGACGGTTTACTATCTGAACACCCAGAAATTTGAACTGTTTCACTAATCATATGCCCATTCTGTGAAATTAAAACGTAAGGTTTTGTTGAATTGTGTGTTAGAAACTGTAAAAACTGAGTCTTATTGTGATTTAGCGTTAGTTTATTTTCCACAAGCCATGAACTTAGGGCATGCACCGCAGTATTTGAAACCGGGTCAATGTTGCGCTTAACGTTTTTTACTACTAAGCTAGTGTTATCAGCAAAACAAAACAAAAATGTAGACTTACCGTAATACTAGAGGGCATATCATTTATATAATATATGGTGACTGGTACTTCTTGGAAACATCTCTGTTCAACGAAGGACGCGTTAGCCTTTATGACTACCACCCCGACTCGGTTATCACATGCACTGCACAGTTTTCCCCAATAATACAAAACGAACTGACTTGCAACAAGGCCGTGCAAGCAAGTCCGGTATCCTGCATGCCGTCCGGCCACGCACATCTGCGACTATGACTCGACGTGATCGCCGTGTCACAATAAAACTCCTCGCCGCTCAACTGGATGTCTGTGTTGGTACTGCTGACATACACATCGACCAGGTCAGGTACTCAAAGGTATGCCTCCCACCTTCCGACATTCGTTTGTTTGGCCCAATGAAGAATGCACTCCGCGGGAAGCAGTACGTGGATGATGAGAAGGTTATTGATGCAGGAAGACGTTGGTTTCGACGTCGACCAGTAGAGTGGTACCAAGCGGGTATACAGGCCTTCCCAGTAAGGTGGCGTAATACCACAGCACTGAACGTAGATTACGGTGAAAAATTGTGTTTTGTAACGAAAAGATAGAGTAAGGATGTGGAGTACTGGAATCGTAAGTAAAAACACTTGCTTTCAGAATAAAATGCGTATCATTACTTACTCAACGCGTATGGTAAAATCTCTACATATTTAGTTGAATTCATAACATTTCTGTTTGTGTCATTTATTGTATAACCGAAGTTTAATGTACTTTTTGTAATATACGTTTCGCGGACCTCAGATATTTTACTGTTTAGGGTCAATTGTCACGTACCGCTTTCTACGTATTCGTTTTCTAAGTCATTTTGTGGTTTGTTCTGATGTTCTAACGATTTTATTGCACGGTAAATAAGAGCATCATGTACAGACATTCTAAGGGGTCGCTGCACAGATAGTCTCTTAAATCGTTTATATGGATTAACAGAGGGCCTATACTGCTTCCTTCTAGAACACCAAATACCACTCCTGTTTGACAAGATGGCTTCCTGTCACTTAGTACGTTGTGTGACCTCTCTGGAAGGAAATTGTGAATCCACTCGCACACCTTAATCGATACACAATGTGACTAGGGGCTGCTTGTGAGAAACAGTGTCAAAACCCTTATAGAAATATATAATTTTGGAATCAGCTTGAGAAACCCTGCCGACAGGCGATTATATTCTGCATACCTTTCGCAAATTACAACGTTCTATAGCACTTAATTAAACCGATTTGGCGAAATATTCTTAAAACATTTCCACGACATTAGGCAGAGAATCAGTATGGGTTCATATGTTGCCTAATGTAAAATGTTAGTCATGTAATTCGTTTATCATAAGTAAGTTAATTCACCAAAATGTTAAATCACGTCTCCATGGTAAACTTCTCCTTCTAACAAGCATTGCTTACTGAAATCTTGTATACTCATCGTAAATAACACAGTCTGATGAAAACTGTGTAATGCTCTGTCTGACAAGTAAAGTGAAGTACATAGAGGGAGAAGAGTAAACGCCATGCAACTTTGCAATTTGGGAGGGAATGGGTGCCATTATGATGATTACAAAATGAAGTCAAATTCAGAAACATGTTGGCGGTATGCGCGCGCTTCTTACTATGACATTGCACCCAGTGCGGCCTGCATGACTACATGATTCTGTAGGTAGGGGTGTTGTACCCTCTCCTAAGGTACCCTGGTCCATAACTGTTGCAATGGGTCATTGACATCTTGGATACTCCACTGGAACGGCATTGGCCCCACACATGATGCATCAAGGACAGATCTAGTAATCTTGCCACCCACTGGAATACCTCATCGTCAAGCAGAGATTTCATAAACATATGTGAATATGTGGACGAGAATTGTCCTGTTGGAAAATGGTACCACGACACCGTCACAAAAAAGGTAACACATGACGATGCAGTATGTCCGTGACGCGCAGTTGCGCAGTTAGAGTTCCTCGATCAATGCCAGTCGTGGCTTAAGTCATAATCGATAGCTCTCCACCGAGGAGTAATACCGCTGTGCCTGGCCAAAACATTGGAAGTATTTGAACTCTGCCCAGGTCGTCATAATACACGCCTGTGATGGTCATCCAGGGTATTACAGAACCGAGAACCGTAATTCATTGCTAAACATAGTGCAATGTGTTTCACCAGCAACCCATGCTTCTCGGTAATTTCACCCCTCCACACTCAGCTGTTGTGGTGTTAACGGCTCGCTAACATGGGACATTAATTCCCTAGTCCAGCTGCTGATAGTCTCTGGCCAGTGGTATAGGGTAAAAAAGAATTTAGCAGGGAGTCTAATATTTTCTCCTGGATAGTAGGCACTGTTGTCAAAGTGTTATGGTGTGCTTCACTGTCACATCTGAATGCCCCAAAAATGTGGGTACTGCACGATTCGAATAGCTGGCCGAATACAGACCCACAATGAGGTACCTTTCACTTTCTGACATGTGCTGATAATGCTTTCGCCTACGAGCACACCACATCTCGGTGTCCTTCACAGTGGTCACTCAATATCTGTCTTTTTTTTTTTTGCTTTACTGTTGTTTTATATCTTTCTACCCACATGTGGACTGTCAGTGGTACAATATTCTGCTCTTAAACCAAGAGCATTCTAAAAATTTAACAAAAATTAGAAGAAACTTTGGGACTGATTTCTCTTTTAAATTAAAAATCGAAAGATGGGCAACTAAAAAACGAAAGTATATAGATTTTAAAAAGACATCCCAGAATGCTGAAATTCGTCTCTGAAAAAGTAATGAAGCACTGCACTTTCATTTAAAATCTGGGGGTCCTGTCCCGCACTGGAAGAGAAGAATTCTCAGAGGAAAGACATTAGTTCCATAGGGTTGAGAGGTGCAGGTAGAAGTCTGTTAGGTAGGAAAATATAGAGATAAAGTTATGTGTTGAGGTAAGGTGTGGGAAGACAGAAGGTGGAACAGACAGTGAGGAGGAGTTTGGTGTGTGTGTAGGGTAGTGCTCATAAGGGAAATGAAATGGTGATGGAGAAGGAAAATGAGAGAGTAACCTTAATGTGGTGTGCATAAATGAGGAAGAGCGAAAGTTGGTAGGAGGGATAAATATGAGGTGGGAGTCAGACGTCATTGCCTGAGAATCGGAGCTGATGGAAGTCTGTGGGATAGGATGAGGTATGTGTAGGTATAGGGTCAGTGGGATGTCTCTGAACGAGCACAGCTGAACACGAGGGTTGATGATCAGAGGGGAGACAATGGGGTTACTGGAATCTAGTTTGCAGATAGTATTGGAGGTATTTGATGTGTTCAAGGGCAGATGGAATTTTGATGAGATGATATAAGGTTCATATGGGGAAGATCAATGGCATTTGACAATCTGTAGGGTTTTATAGAACTTCCAGCGCAACATTTATATAGCATATGATGTCAGATCAGGGTTTTGTAGGTGTGGAGAGTAGTGGAAGAGTGTAATCCCCAAGTACAGCCAGTTAGTAGTTTTGGTAGTTTTAGTATATTGTGGGCTTTCTCTTGAATGAGCACTAGGAAACTTTCCACATAAATACCAATCGAGGGTCAGTCCAAGATATTTTAGTGTATTATTTACTACACAGGATGGTCGTAAATGGTAAGTTAAATGTCATGGCGATGGGCAGTGTGGGTAGATTATCCTACAATTACCACCATCTATTGGTTACACAAGGAGGTAAACTGATTGTTGTGTATTTGCGGCTGAAAGGTGTTGTTGGAATATCAGGAGTGTGGGGTAGTGTGGGTAAAGCATTGTTGTGAACATTCTGAAGACTGTGGACTGGGGGAGGTGGCTTGGGTACATCAGCAGTATAGAGGAGATAAAGGAGTATTGCCACTAATGAAGTGGGATAGAAGATAACTGGAATTGTTACTGTTAATAGTGACAATGTTGTTGTTGTTGTTGTGGTCTTCAGTCCTGAGACTGGTTTGATGCAGCTCTCCATGCTACTCTATCCTGTGCAAGCTTCTTCATCTCCCAGTAGTTACTGAAACCTATGGGCGAATAGATACTATGGATGAAATATTAAAGATATAGTTCACTGGAGATTCCAGTATCTCGTTTGAAACGGACACTAGAGAGTCAGTCAAGGTTGTAGCCTTTCTTTAGGTCGAGGGTGATAGAAACTGCAAATTTATGGGAGTTGAACTGGTGGAATAGGAGACAAGTGTGGTACAACAGCTGATCAGCAGAGGAGAAACTGGGAGGGAGGCCATACTGGTTAACAGAAAGGAGGTGGTGTTGGGTAGGGTGTTGATAGATGTCATGGTAGAGGGTGAATTCGAATATGTTACTAAACAATAACGTGTTCCAGGTAGGGCAGTAGGAAGAGGTGCCGCTAGGGAGTTTGGACAATTTGAGGAAAAGTAGGATTTTGGTATTTTTCATAGCTGAGGATATTAGCCGGTAGTGAGGATAGTGGTACAAAGAGTTGCAAAGGTGGCCAGAAAGGATAGGGGCATTCTCTGAGGTGTCGACAAGTAATACAGTCGTGGCTTGGGGGATTTTTGCGTACTTTATGGATAATTTGTTTTATGCCATATGTCTTGATTGACGTATATAATTCTGTTTGTGGTATGTTCCCCAAGTACTGGAAGCTGGGGGCCAAGGGTGAGACAGCGTTGTTTATACGTTCTGAAGGATAGCTGATAGGGAACGAGAAACTATCAAATTGGGGGTCATCAGCGATGGAGTAAATGTCAGAGAACAGGATGAAAGTGGTCTGCTTTGCTCTGGTTGTCGGGTGCGAGATGGTTGTTGCGGATGATGGGATAGTGAGGTATGTGGTTAGTGCCAGTCAACTGATGGAGTGGTCATGGGGATTGTAGCATTGAGACTGGTGTCTGTCTGGTGTCAGTACCGACGTTTTTAGTCGTTAAATAAATTCTTGATGTGTCTCTGTACTTGCCGGCGCAGTGTGAGTGTATCCCACGGTACAAGCGACGGGACTCTCGAAGAAGGTGTAGCAGTGATGGTGGGCATGGGCGGGGGCAGAGGGGGAAGTGTAGTGCGATGACAAAATATGATTATTTTAGGATTGCAGGTAGCTATTGCATCTGACAAGATCTGTTGCAGGAAAGACGTGGGATGGGGAATATAGTCACGTTGCTGGGAGGTTAGATGTGGCTTTCAGTCTCGGTTACTATGAATTCCCGGCAGGCATCCCAGTTGGGGGGTGTTATATCGGATGCTGTGCACACCCGTTATGTAGCCTAGCACCCTTCACATTAACACCAGACACGAACAGTACTGACGCACTCTGGTGGCCATTCTACCTGTGACGGAGAATTGCAACCGTAATCATTTACATTTCTGAATATAGTGTGTATCTGTACAGCCTTATATCGACCTCAGGATCGGGTTTCTTCCGGGTGCATCAGTTTTTTGTCAGTGTAATACTGACTTTGTCCTTGAACTTTAAAACACAAAGTAATCATTAATGTGTCTCTCAGCACCTGTGAAAGTTTTCATCCACGAAGTAACTGTTACTTCATATAGCCTCGTACCTTCGCATCCGTGCAGCCCTCTAAACTTCAGTTTGTCCGTAAGACAGACTCCTGGCTTGGGAAATCCAGCCAACTAGTCCATTTGTCAATGTTAAAATGAATGCTCATCCACTTTCACAATGCAAAAGCACTTGAACTGACACGTGCCTTCATCAACAGACTTATTATACAATAACCTCAGAAAAACTACAACAGTAAAAATATGGTGATTTTGGAGCTTGATTTATGTTTACATTTTCACTTAGACTTATATTTATATCTCTTTTGTGAGATTCTTATGGTTCTTGTAGAATAAATCTGATGATGAAGTGTAGCTCCTCTGAAACGCGCAATTCTACTGCTTTTGGATTCTGGAAGGCAGTTGAACGTAAATTTTCATACTGATTCTAACAACCACGACTCGTATCCGTCATGGATAAAAACAAAGTTACCCTACAGTTTTCTCAACACTGAGGTTACTGGTTACAAAGAGCAGACACATTGCTACTGTCGACAGCCCTCTTCTCTCAGTTTTTTAGCATTTTTTACAAAACTGCTTTCATTGGGAAACAGATAAAGCCTGCAGATTTTCATAATATATACAACACTTCCACTGAGTACAGGAGATGTTTACTACACCATTGAAGTGCTAAGAATTTAGTGACAGTAAAAATAGTGTTAAATCGTAAAAAAGTGCCAGTGTATATCAACGGTTTTTTAAACTGTTGTATTCTTCGTACAGAAATCTTTTAAAGGTGTACAAAAGTCATTTAAGTGAAACTGTGTACACTATATTGGGTTAGGATGTGAATAATCCACTATTCAGCAGGTAACTGGTACCCGTGTCGGTGCCGCTCTATTTGCTTCAAGAGAGACTACGAGTATGCAAACTGTGATTGTGACAACACATCACTTGTGCATATGTAAGGCTTCACGCTGCTTTTGATTCCAGAACAGGACGCCATATATTACAGTTCACTTAATATAACTGCATAAGAATCTGCTGTAATGTTTACGTGTTTGGTTTTCTTCCAGTAGCTCTGAAGATGATCAGTGATAGTCGAAACTGAACAAACGAGATTTTAAATAATTTTTTTATGACTTCTTAGCTCTAGTGATTCTTACTACATTACTCATGCTGTTCTAAACGATATACATCACTGTCATCCTCTCATCTGTTACATGTTCTTTACGAGTTCATTTCTCTATCACGCAGACACAGTGTTATCGAACGTGGACTGCAATGCAAAACACTATCTGTCCAACTCTTTCTGATTTTTGTATTGGATATTAGAAAGATCCGACATAAGTAATAGATGTTTCCCAATATAACGTTTAGTTTCAGTCTGAAGAACGAACATTGTGGAATAATGCAAACAGACAAAATGAGTTATATATCTGAGTTCGAGCTAGACTACGACTCGAATTCGGACATGTTCGTCGCACATGGACCGGACATATCTGCCTGACATCGCTCTGCTGTGTACATTATCCTGTTCAGCACATAAATACTGGAGACTTTCCGTTAGTGCGGTAACCAGCACAAAAACTAAGAGAGAATGCCGTATTACCTTATCGTGCTATGTACGTAAACATACAAGCAAAAAAAGCCATCTGTACAAAAAAAAAAAAAGAATTACCGTCTTATCTCTACCTCTTACGATAGCGTAAGGTTGGAGGAACTTACTGGAAAAGGAAGACAGATAAGAAAACTACACGCTAGCGCACAGAAGTTATGGTAACTACTGCTTACGCAGGGACTGATAAACAATCGGCTGTATCCTCAGTTACCGCCATTCTGTACGTATGAGGACTGCAAGGCACCAGTCCAACATGTTTCCCACTTCTATGAAGCGCTATTATGCGAAACACTGTTTTCCATTTATTTGGCCACTAAACATGTTTTGATACGTATGACGTGTATTGTATGGGTAGAAATTCGTCTGTTCCGTAACATGACTGGTTGCCAAACTAAATGCAAATATTTTATGTTCTGGAGAGTACAGATTTATAAAAGCCATACTATTTCGAACGCATGTATAAACCCAAGAGTCTCAACAGTCCTCAAGAAGATTATGTTAAGACTTGTTCGTAAAGCCTGACAAATTCGTGCTAATGATATGTAATACTGATGTGTACTCGGGTTTCTAGTCTGTTGTTAATCGTGCGTGTGAATTATGAAACCATAATACACTACTGGCCATTAAAATTGCTGCACCAAGAAGAAATGCAGATGATAAACGGGTACTCATTGGACAAATATATTATACTAGAACTGACATGTGATTACATTTTCACATTTACACGCAATGTGGGTGCATAGATCCTGAGAAATCAGTACTCAGAACAACCACCTCTGGCCGTAATAACGGCCTTGATACGCCTGGGCATTGAGTCCAACAGAGCGTGGATAGCGTGTACTGGTACAGCTGCCCATGCAGCTTCAACACGATACCACAGTTCATCAAGAGTAGCGATTGCCGCATTGTGACGAGCAAGTTGCTCGGCCACCACTGACCACACGTTTTCAATTGGCGAGAGATCTGGAGAATGTGCTGGCCAGGGCAGCAGTCGAACATTTTCTGTATCCAGAAAGGCCCGCATAGGACCTGCAACATGCTGTCGTGCATTAACCTGCTAAAACGTAGAGTTTCGCAGGGATCGAATGAAGGGTAGAGCCACCGGTCGTAACACATCCCGAAATGTAACGTCCACTGTACAAAGTGCCGTCAATGCGAAAAAGAGGTGACCGAGACGTGTAACCAATGGCACCCCATACCATGACGCCGGCTGATACGCCAGTATGGCGATGGCGAATACACGTTTCCAACGTGCATTCACCACGATGTCGCCAAACATGGATGCGACCATCATGATGCTGTAAACAGAGCATGGATTCATCCGAAAAAATGACGTTTTGCCATTCGTGCACCCAGGTTCGTCGTTGAGTACACCATCGCCGGCGCTCCTGTCTGTGATGCAGCGTTAAGGGTAACCGCAGCCATGGTTTCCGAGCTGATAGTCCATGCTGCTGCAAACGTCGTTGAACTGTTCGTGCAGATGGTTGCTGTCTTGCAAACGTCCCTATCTGTTGACTCAGGGATCGAGACGTGGCTGTACGATCCGTTACAGCCATGCGGATAAGATGCCTGTCATCTCGACTGCTAGTGATACGAGGACGTTGGGATCCAGCACGGCGTTCCGTATTATCCTCCTGAACCCACCGATTCCATATTCTGCTAACAGTCATTGGATCTCGACCAACGCGAGCAGCAGTGTCGCGATACGATAAACCGTAATCGCGATAGGCTACAATCCGACCTTTATCGAAGTCGGAAACGTGATGGTACGCATTTCTCCTCCTTACACGAGACATCACAACAACGTTTCACCAGCAACGCCGGTCAACTGCTGTTTGTGTATGAGAAATCGGTTGGAAACTTTCCTCATGTCAGCACGTTGTAGGTGTCGCCATTGGCGCCAACCTCGTTTGAATGCTCTGAAAAGCTAATCATTTGCATATCACAGAATCTTCTTCCTGTCGGTTAAATTTCGCGTCTGTAGCACGACATCTTCGTTGTGTACCAATTTTAATGGCCAGTAGTGTAGATATAATTTGCTTTCATCTAAGATTCTATATTGAAAATAAATCGCCAGTAACTTGGTGTTTAAATAGTAAATCGTTCATCAGTTGCAAAGCGAATTTAAAAATCGTGGACTGTATTTAGCAGGGACGTACTGGAGGGGCTACGTCCTTCAAGCCAGCTGGCTGTAGCAAGAACAGCTGCCCTGCGGGGCTCTCGTCCGACGCCCAAGTGGGTGGCTTCACATACGCAAAATATTGTGTAATTCATATTCACTAACATTAACTGAATCAGACAACTTTAACTACCATTGAATGATGTGCAATGTTACAGAATCCTTCTGGTTGAAGATTCGTTTGAGTGAGAAGGAATGCGTGTCGTATGCTTTGAAGTAGCTAAGGGTCACCTGTGCAGTAATTAAATAATTTCACGTTCTGTACAGGCCGTAGAAACTTCGTCGGAGACGCAGTTTTTCTTGGTTTAATCGTAAGAATCACGAGGAGGGTCAGACTTCTACTAAAAGTAAAAGAATAAATAAAAATAAATATAAAAAATAAAAATTAAACTTAAAGAAGAGCTACGTGACACTGGGTTTTCCGTTACACAAGAGAAGCAAACGTTTGATGACAACCCTGTAATAGGCCAGCAAGACATATAAGGAACTCACCCTCACATCATTATGAATTTCACAGTTGTTCCTTAGTACGCAGTGGTTTCCAGAGCAACTCTTTACATTCCTTATCTGGGCAACAATACCTAAACTCCGTTTCCAAAAGTCTGCAGCTTTAATAGCTTCTGGCCAATAGTTGAACACCTAGTCATACCGAGAATCTTTATTACATTCGAGAAACGCTGTTGTTTGAAATGGGCCTCCCACTTATGGACAAACGTTTTATGTTAAATGCGTTCACTTGAAGTAGGTGAACAAATAAGTCCATAGGGACTTCCCTCCTTGTCACACAAATTCAGAATGAAAAAAAATGTGGGCGTGCTCCAGACAGTTACAGAATCTCACCAATTTGTTGAATAAATACATGTAGATATAAAATACTTAAAAGAAGCTTGATAAGAAGCAGGTATTGCTGATATAAGGAATTACGCGAAGAAGATAAATGCATATGCGTTGATAGTGATGTATAACTCGATACCTTTACCAGAATGCGTGCCAAATGATTACAGCAGCTAAAAGATGAGGCTTAGAGTTCCAAAGGGAGTTACATCAGTTGTAAGATGAGGCTTAGAGTTCCAAAGCTATGTGCTACTTTACGTCGCAGCACTATGGAAACACAACCATATCATGCAAGGAACAGAGTACGAGCGGAATGTGTGTTTACGCCGTGAGTAGTTCCGCAGTGGGGAAACTCTTGTGTGCTTCAAAGGCGTTCGTACGCTATTCCGGAAACATTCACTCTAGCGTCAAGTCTCTTCGGTGTTCATTAAGGATGGGGACATAGGGTTATCAGTCCAGTAACATGTTCTGAAGCCAGCAGCGTTTGTTACATCCTTCGCTACTGTCGACGAAAAAAGCACGCGGGTAGAAACATCCTTCAACACAAAACTAATCAGCAGAAGTTGGTATGTACATATGTACCTGCAACTAGTTTTCGAAGACCTGAAACTGTGTTGCAGTCTACAGGTTTCTTAATACCATCTTCAAGGGTGATAAGTATCGGTTACGTATACAGATTTCAACCATGAAGGTAGATAGAAAGCAGCCTATTTTAACAAGACGTGAACCCAGTACGTTGTCCTCGATCGTGAGTGTTCATGGGAGGTGAGGGTATCATCTGGAGTGCCCCAGGGAAGTGTCGTAGGTCCGCTATTGTTTCCTATCTACATAAATGATCTTTTGGATAGGGTGGATAGCAATGTGCGGCTGTTTGCTGATGTTGCTGTGGTGTACGGGAAGGTGTCGGCGCTGAGTGACTGTAGGAGGATACAAGATGACTTGGACAGGACTTGTGATTGGTGTAAAGAATGGCAGCTAACACTAAATATAGATAAATGTAAATTAATGCAGATGAATAGGAAAAAGAATCCCGTAATGTTTGAATACCCCATTACTAGTGTAGCGCTTGACACAGTCACGTCGATTAAATATTTGGGCGTAACATTGCGCAGCGATATGAAGTGGGACAAGCATGTAATTGCAGTTGTGGGGAAGGCAAATAGTCGTCTTCGGTTCATTGGTAGAATTTTGGCAAGATGTGGTTTATCTGTAAAGGAGACCGCTTATAAAACACTAATACGACCTATTCTTGATTACTGCTCGAGCGTTTGGAATCCCTATCAGGTCGGATTGAGGGAGGACATAAAAGCAATTCAGAGGCGGGCTGCTAGATTTGTTACTGGTAGGTTTAATCATCACGCGAGTGTTACGGAAATGCTTTAGAAACTCGGGTGGGAGTCTCTAGAGGAAAGGAGGCGTTCTTTTCGTGAATCGCTACTGAGGAAATTTAGAGAACCAGCATTTGAGGCTGGCTGCAGTACAATTTTACTGCCGCCAACTTACATTTCGCGGAAAGACCACAAAGATAAGATACGAGAGATTAGGGCTCGACCGAGCCATATAGTCATTTTTCCCTCACTCTGTTTGGGAGTGAAACAGGGAGAGAAGATGCTAGTTGTGGTACGAGGTACCCTCCGCCACGAACTGTATGGTGGATTGCGGAGTATGGATGTAGATGTAGATGTAGATCTCCAACGAACTAGGCACTCACTGGAAAACAACAGAAAACCAGAACTTCCAAGACAATCATAACTTCCTTCAATCTCCTTGTCCAGTTTGGAGGATGCCAGTTTACAGGTGAGAGAGAAGTTGAGACTTCTGTTAGATAAAAGGAAGAAGCACCTCCAACAAGCGACTGACAACATGGACAGAGAGATACTGCGACTGAGAAGGCAGATGGCTTCCATCAACCCGTCAGACGTAAAAGGCGACGGGGTTGCAACTATTGCCATGGGGTAGGCCCCATATTATATCTACATCTACATCTATACTCCGCTAGCCACCAAGCGGTGTGTGGCGGAGGGCATAATTCGCGCCAAAGTCATATTTCACTCCCTCTGTTCCACTCGCGGATCGCACGAGGGAAAAACGACTGTCTGAACCCCTCAGTACGAGCTCTAATTTCCCTTATCTTTGAATTGTGATCATTGCGCGATGTGAAAGTTGGTGGTAATATATATGCTCTACATCCTCGGTGAAGATCGGATTTCGGAATTTAGTGAGCAACCCTTTCCGTTTAGCACTTCGTCTATCTGCAAGTGTCTCCAACTTCAAACATTCTATGAGATTTGTAACGCTCATGCGATGGCTAAATGTACCAGTCACGAATCTTGCCTCTCTTCTTTGGACCTTCTCAATCTCTTGAATCAGACCCAACTGGTACGGGTCCCATACAGACGAACAATAAGACTGTAGGAACTAACGTATTCTAAGCTATTTGCTTTGTTGAAGGACTGCATCGCTTTAGGACTGTACCAATAAATCGCAGTCTAGGGTTTGCTTTACCCGTTAGTTGTATAATCTCATCATTACATTTGAGATCGTTTCGAATAGTCAAACCCAGATACTTGTCGGATGTTACCGCCTCCAAACACTGAGTATTTATTTTGTACTCGAACATTAATGGGGATTTTCGCTTTCTTATACGCAGTTGGTTACACATATTAATATTGAAAGATAACTGCCAGTCATTACACCATGCATTTATTTTCTGCAAATCCTCATTGATTTATTCACAACTTTCGTGTGATACTACTTTCCTGTGGACTACAGCATCATCGCTGTCAATACCATCAACCAGATCGTTTATGTAAATCGTAAAAATCAGCGGATCTATTACGCTGCGCTGGGGTACACCTGAAGTTACACTTGTTTCTGTTGAGGTCACCCCTTTCAGGACGACATACTGCTCCCTGTCTGTCAGAAAACTTTCTATCCAACCGCATATATCATAGGACTGACCGTGGGCGCGCACTTTTTGGAGCAAGCCACAGTGCGCAACTGAATAGAACGCCTTCCGAAAGTAAAAAAAAAAAATGGTTCAAATGGCTCTGAGCACTATGCGACTTAACTTCTGAGGTCATCAGTCTCCTAGAACTTAGAACTAATTAAACCCCACTAACCTAAGGACATCACACACACATCCATACCCGAGGCTGTCGCTCGTTTTCAGACTGTAGCGCCCAGAACCGTACGGCCACTCCAGCCGGCCTTCAGAAAGTCGAGAGATATGGCATCAACGGGGAGTCGGTATCTAGAGCGTGTTGTATATCATGCACAAAGAGGGCCAGCTGTGTCTCGCATGACCGCTGTTTCCTAAAACCGTGCTGATTCCTGCACGTAAGCTTCTCAGAGTCTGAAAAGGTTATTATGTCCGAACTCAAAATATGTTCCATGATTCTACAACAATACGATGTCAGTCGAATTGGCCGATAATTATGTGCTTTCGATTTTCTACCCTTTTTGTAGACTGCTATGATCTGGGCCTTCTTCCAGTCGCGTGGAGCTTTCCGCTATTCCAATGATCTCTGATAGATAATGGATAAGAATGGTGCTATATTTGTAGCATAGTCAACATATAATCTTACGGGGATACCGTCTGGGCCAGATGCTTTTCTGGCATCTAAGAATCTTAACTGTTTTACAATCCCAGATATCAGTACACTAAACACTAAGTCAGCCATCCTTGCGTTTGTTCGATAGTTGAAAGGGGGAACGGTGCTGCAGTCCTATACCGTAAAGATGGCTGTATCCATGTGTTACGCATAAACGGAATGGATGGCCTCAATGGGCCAGGAATTTACTAGCAGCTGCTGTAACAAAGCAATATATAGTCGTCCCACGTTCACTTTTCCTACCCCCTCATAAACTAGCAGACGCAAAGTGTGTGCCTAGCTTCGTCACACACTTGATTATCAGTCTACACTAAAGCGACCTGATACAAGAAATTAAAGATTTTCATAATGGAGACTGTACACAATTTCTTTTATTCGATGTAATCACATGTATACCAATGTATCAGTTATTGGAACAAATAAAATTATGGTGCATATTTCACATATAAATGGTAAAATGTTCTCAACTGAAGTAGAACATTAATATCACACGGAGGGCCAACATTGGCCGCTGAAGTAGAAAAATCTTTGTTTCTGTTGCAAGTCTATTTCCTCTGTGCTGTGCATAAAACAATACATACATTTTTGAATCACATATAAAAGCATGTAGATATAAACATATATCCAACACCATACAAAATCTCTTATAAACAGCACAGAAAATTCTCATATATTCAGATATACTGAAGTCATTTATTGCCATAAGGCGCTCTTGGCGTTTGAATCTGAAGAGTGATTACTCCACTTTACTGCCATTGAGACTTAGTCTATAATACAACATAGCAGTTTGCTGTTATGAAAATTTTCTCACCTAAACATAAATAGAAACACAGAGAAACTGTATACAGTCCTCCCAAACACGTTTCGCTCTCACTTGGTGATCTGATGCAGTGGCATGATATATAGACGTTATTGCCTGGCCACTGGATTGATGTGTCTAGCAATTCGTAATTGGCACCAGAAGCGATGCGGAACGCTCCCAAAAGTGAGTGCTTTTCATTGACTTCTGCTCGTCGAGCAGCGTACATCTGGACGACTTTTAACTACAAAATAGCTCCATCTCTTCAAGGACATCGAGATATCTTCCTTTTCTACAGCTTTTCATTGTGATGTCAGATGCGATATTCAAGTGGAACCTCACTTCAAGTCTTCTTCCAGTTTGCCCGACGCAAATAGCATAACATGCAGAACACGCAACTTTTTTTACCCATGTATTGTTTTATGCATTGGTTGTTAGTGCGTTTCTCTTGTTTTTGGGCAACTATGTTATAAATGTCCATCACATTCTGCGATGGGTAACTATTGTTTCTGGCTACACATTGTATCACTTTTAGTTCTTTATCATCATTTTCTTAGAAAGTGGTAACCTAAATAATGATTTGAAGTAGAGCGCAAAGAATGCTTTTTTGTGTTGGTTCGGATGCTGCGCACCATAATCAAGGATTACATCTATGATAGTTCGTTTTCTATACACATCAAACACTCTTTAGCCTTTCTCTTTGGTAACTGTTACACACAATAAATTAATGGAACGCCTTCCCCTTTCTGCACGGAAAACACAATATTCTGTGAAGTGTACTCAATTTGCTTACAATCTTGTCAATCTGAGTTTGATCAACATTTATCACTAAAAGAGTATCGTCAACATACCTGTACTATTTTTTCAGCTACGGTTGGAAAATCGTCAATATACTTTATCGCTAAATAGTTGATGAAAATATAAGCTAATAATCACTAAATGGTGTTTCCCATACTCAATGCTGTACATTAAAAGTAAAGTAATTGTATTTCACACAAAACAATAAGAGATCTACAATTTTGTCCTCTACATATTTGTTCATTAAAAGTAATAGAATTGTATTTCAGACAAAACGATAATAAATATACAAATTCACTAACTTCATTACTGAACTGACTACTTTGATCCTAACACTGGCAGGAATAATGTCTATTGTTTCCTGAATAAGAATCTGTTATAGATAAATCTTTTGTCTCCACAACTGACGGAATACTATTTTTTACTGATAATTGTTGCCTGAACTTACACTAGTTTTTTATATTTGAACATTTTCTAGAAAATTTGCGTAGGAGCTCCCCTCTAAGGTCCTATCTGCTTATGTTCCTTATGGATATGCAATTATAATTTTGGACCCCTCAGGTTCATAACTTTGAGAATCTGTATGACATATGAAGACATAATTTCTGAATACGACTTTAACTAATCAATTTAATTTTCTGAAAATTTAATTGCTGGCTTCCCTAGCTATTGCTGTAACATTATTTTCTTGAAGAAACTGTATGATCTTATCAATGCACATTTTCCTCATAACTACAATAATCATATTACCTTTACCTGCCTTGTAATGATTAAATCTCCCTCTATAAACTTCCTATTTATTTCTTTAATCATATTATATCCTTTGTTCAACTAAATTTTCCGTTTAATCATTCGCTTGTAATTATCCCATCAACTGCTATTGTCATTTTATTCTGTTCTAACTTGGATAATGTACTAGTATCCATTCCAAATTTAACAGGTGCTAAGGTATTTTTTACTGTTTTCTTGTATACCCCTATATTCACATTATATTTAAACTGCCTTTGAATAGCATCTCTTCATCCTGGTTAAAATCACTATCAGTCAGATTTAAAACTATTGAACAAAATTCATAACATGCTTTCTCACGCATTACAGTTACATTATCTTGTCCTATAAAATTACCCATTTCTTTGTTATGCTTATGCCTATGTCACTGTACTGTTTTTAATCAGAATGAAGAGAGGTTGCTACAAAAACAGCTTATACAAAATTTGAATAGAACGATAGATAAGAAAGCAGTAAGGAATACCTTAGCACCAGTTAAATTTCTAATGAACACTAGTAAGGGGTCCAAGGTAGAACACAATAAAATGGCGATAGCAGTTAACAGACTACTTATAACTGAAATGAGCAAAGCGAATATTCAAGCCAAAAAGGGGGGTAACACGATTAAAGAAATAAATAGAAAGTTTGTGGTGGGAGATTTAATCATCATGAGAGCACATTAATCTTGTACGATTACTGTAGTTACGAACGAAATGTATATTGACGAGGCCTTACAGTTTTCTCAAGAAAATGATATAGTAGAGTAGCTAGAGAACCCAGTAATCAAATTCCTAGAAAACTAAATGTAAAGTTTAGGTCATAATCACAAATTGTATACCTAAGGCAGATGTAACTTCTAGAAATCATGTATCCAAGGGCTCCAAAATTAAGACAGCAGATTAAGGTCCATAAGGAACATAAACCGATAACATGGAAGAGGGGAATGGTTATGTGAAACTGCTTGCAAATGTTTAAATATCCTAAAATGACAGTATAAGTTCAGGCCACTATTTTCAATAGAAAATAGTATTTACATGAAGAGAAAGATGTACCTATGACAGGTACAATGATATTTGTGTCGTTAAATATTGTTAACATACATAAAAATATTCCAATTGAGGAAATTATTGACACTGTTTCCGATAATTTAAGAAATCAAAATAATTTGTCTGGCAAAGAAACCGGTGAATTTATAAACATTTTATCGTTTTGTGTAAAATACAGTTACTTTACTTTTAATGAACAGATAAATGTACAAGAGGACTGAATGTGGTAAGCTCCATTTTGGGATTATTAGTGTGTCTTGTCCTCACATTTTAGAGACAAAGTTTATTTCTGACTTTAAACATTAGCCAAAACAATAGTTTTCTATTACAGGAATGTGGACGATACTCTTTTACTGATAAATGAAGATCAAATAGAGACAGATGAGACTATAATCAAATTCAGTATTTGTAACTTCATCGTATTACGACATTGCCAGCAGAATAATAGGTGAAATTTTAGAAACAGGATATTAATGAGACATTTTCTGCCGAAAATAGTTTCGGTTATTCTGTAATTAATAAATTCATACATATGATCAGCTGCAGGGATCAGGTATTTACAGATTGGCGTGTTCTGCATGTTATGCTATTTGTGTTGGGTAAACTGGAAGAAGTTTTGAAGTGAGGTTCCACGAGAATATCACATCTGACATCCCAATTGAAAATGTAGCTCAGCTACAGAAAAGGAAGATATGTCGATGTCCTTGAGGAGATGGAGGTATTTTGTAGTGAAAAGTAATAAAAAGCACGACGAGCAGACTTCAACGAAAAATACTCCCTCTTGGGAGTGTTCCGCGTCGCTTTTGGTGCCAGTTACGAATAACCAGACACTTCAGTCCAGCGGCCAGGCAATATCGTCTATATATCATGCCACTGCAGCGGAACACCACGTGAAAGCAAAACTTGTTTGGGAGGACTGTATACAGTTACTCTTTGTTTGTTTTTATGTTTAGATAAGATAAACTTCATAACAAATGGCTCTGAGCACTATGGGGCTTAACTGATGTGGTCATCAGTCCCCTAGAACTTAGCACTACTTAAACGTAACCAACCTAAGGACATCACACACATCCATGCCTGAGGCAGAATTCGAACCCGCGACCGTAGCGGTCACGCGGTTCCAGCCTGTAGCGCCTAGAACCGCTCGGCCACTCCAGCCGGCAAAAACTTCATAACAGCGAACTGCAGTGTTATACTGTAGACTAAGTCTCATTGGTAGTAAAGCGGAGGAATCACTCTTCAGATTCAGTTGCACAAAGCGTTATGGCAATAAATGACATAAGTTTATCTAAATATGATTATGAGAATTGTCTACGCTGTTTTTAAAAGATTTTACACGCTGTTGTATATATTTTTATACCTACATGTTTTTATATATTTCATTCAAAAATGTATAAGTGTCAACAACAGTGCCAGAGGTTGTGAGTACAGTCGCTCTGCCTAAATATCAGTAATGACAAATTGGTAATTTGGTTTCCTAAAAGTTTTTACATGGTGTTGCGTACTTTTATACCTACATTGTGTTTTAAACATTTCGAGTTGTATAACTACAGAAGTTAATGTCGCAAGGCGTAATGCTACATCATGTTCTTTAGGATGTGGTTCCTACAACAAGCGCCAGAAGGGCTGAACACTATCAGTTTATGGTTCTGCGATTTAAAACCTACGGACTTTTACATCTAAGCTTCTTGATGTGTGCATGGATTAGATACCATATTTGTGTCCCAGTGGAGGTTCGAGTCCTCCCTCAGGCATGGGTGCGTGTGTTTGTCCTTAGGATAATTTAGATTAAGTAGTGTGTAACCTTCAGGACTGATGACCTTAGTAGTTAAGTCCAATAAGATTTCTCATACATTTCAACATTTGAATTTGAACCATATTTCGTTATGTCTTTTGTTTTCATTAATAAAAGGTTTTGTCACAGTGATCAAATGGGGGCCCTGTTGCTTCCGGCTTTGGCAACGAGTATAGCTGTAAGTTGTAAGCAGCCTGCTCAGCTGCAGGGAGGCATGTTGAAAGAAACAGTGAATTAAGAATTAAGAAAACTGGAATTAGAGCTATAAATGCAAGAACATAGCTTAGCACTGGGAAATTACTAATACGTTTTTTCACCATCTTGAGAACAATGGTTTTAAACAACTGTCCAGAATGGACTAGTAAATTCTCTACTACTGCAGACACATCAATGATATATTAATTTTATTTTAAAGAACACAAATGAAATAAACTTCTTCCACTCGTAATGCAATAACTTTCCATAAAAATATCGCATTTATAATCACACATAAACAGCATAATGAAATAAACTCTCTAGATCCTGAAATCAAAGGAAATAGACGAATGCACCAATTCAGTGTCAATTAAAAACAGACAATACCAGAATGGGTAGCGCACAGTGGCTCTTGTCATCAAAATCAGAAACATATTTCTGAACCTGTATTGAGAGAATAATATGGTATCCGTTGAGCAAAGAAAGCAGGACATCTGAATTAAGGACCTTAAGGAGAGTAGCAAAAAACAGTGTTAACAGCCTGCCTAATTCGACTGAATTTGTACCAGGAAACTACACACTAATGAAAAGAAAGAAAAATACACCATTAATACAACAAAGACAAATTATACATAATGTAACTGGGCATTTGATTCTAAAGCATTATTTCAGGGCGAAAAACACTAAGTAAATTACTTTGTCTCTCTTAACAACTTGTGGGCAGGGTGGGTTCCTCCTTGGCCTGAGTATGAGGTAGAATGAAACAGCATTTTACATAAGCTAACTTTTATTGAAAGATTTGTACAATGGTTTTCTTACTCGATTATTCTGGCTGGGAGAGCAGCAGCTGTGTCGCTTGCGAAGCCTCTGCTGCATGAGCGGCGGCGTCTGATTACGCCTGGCGGTGGGTATCTCGTGTCGCTGTTTCGCCCAGTTGACTGGAGACGCGCATCGTGAGATGGCCCGTTTAATTATTGAGAACGAAGTCATGAATCGGATGGTGATACCTTGGATGTGGCGTCCCAGTGTTTCTCTTCTCTATGCGGCCGCGTGTGACAGTGTTGTGCATCGGCCAGCGGAGCGGCGCGGCGGAGGAAGGCCAGTGTCCTGGACTCGAACAACGGACTCCAGCTTGCCAGTCTTTGGCTGTCAGATCTTCATCACCAGCTCGCAGGTGACTGCTGATGTGAGGCCGTCCTTCCCGTCTCCACGAGTCACCCGGGTACGTAAAAATCAGTCTGCCAGGAAGTTTCACCTTCTAACTTCTGTCTTCTGGCGGCGAGGCTGCTGCTTGCTATTCCATTACAGTGGGGACTTGGTGCTTCTGTGTTCAATGTAATCTCTTCCTGCATGACGGTCTTCAGCACCGAAACTGAACTAAAACTACTCTGTCGGGCCCACTGCGTCTCGCATATTTATTTACTTCAGTTCAATGGAGGTGAACGACTTCACGGTCATTGCCTCTTCTGTCACGTTGAAAAGCTTCTCGAAGAGTCTTCTTAACGTCGGTCACTGGGTCTTGGAATGTAGGCGAGGGCCTTTGATCACATGGGACAAATGAGAAACACATGAACCGGTTGGGCGATGCCCTGACGGCTGAATTGACAGCATCTGCTTATGTGTGGAGGGCGACGGCATCTCCTGAACGTGCTGAATTCACGCTCATTGCCTCTTCTGCTCTGCCCACTGTTTGCCAGTGTGTAACTCTTCTAAACTAAACTAAGTTTTTCATCTATTTTCTAATTCTACTTCACTTCACATTGATTCCACTAATTTATTTACCTATCTTAAGTACCACACAACATAATTCATTACCATGTCACACAGGGAAAAATTTCAAACAAAGTCAGACTTGAACTTCATAATGAATCCCAAAAACAACGGTCAGAATACACAACACACTTTGATCACATATTTCTTGTAACATACAAGAACCGTATTAATTTGCTCCTTCCGGTGTTTGTAAGTAAAACTGCGATAATGTGAGAAAATTTACTTAGAAGAACTTGGACAAAATTTTGAAACAAAATTTAAGGAACGTCTTAATATGTTTGGCAGTGACACACTTAAAGAACAAGATCACATGGTCAACGACATAACAAAATAAAAATCAGTCCTACATACTGCTGTATAAGGCAGCTTACTATATACTTAATTTGGAGGAAATAGAAATTTTCTCACATGTAATGGAACATCCAGCCATTATTTTAAGTGATAAGATCTATCTGCAAATAAAAAAATTCGTCAAAACCTTAAGTAGTGTTCCTTAAGATGCAATACAATTTATTGTTCTGTTGATGGAGATAACACAAAGTAGAAGTGATATTCTGTGGTATATAACAAATAATGAACTTTGCTTGTACAGCAATTGCCACTGACAACTACACATTCCCACAAAAATATCTTGTCCTGAGTATATATTTATGCATAGATAAATGGTATAGCACTATTATTACATGATTATTATCAAACACTGTCTTTGGAATACACTAAAATGCAGTACATATAAAGCAAGTCACTTTTCAGTGATATGGAAAATCGCATACTCATAAAACACAGTGTTCTATCGATGAAATATCACAACAAATATTTGTCTTCAGTAAGAGAAGATGTACCGATGATAGGTCAGCGCCTTACACTAGTCTGATGAAGTAAACTACCATCAAAAGCGGCTTACATCACATACATAATTATTAACACGATATTTGTTGAGATTTCTCAGTAGATAGGAATTTCTAACAGGAAAAATGGAACAGAATCGTCATTTCGCTGTTTGAGTATGACTCCAGCAATGAAATTTGCAACTCGCTTTCAGCGACATAGTTATATTTGGATAACGTTTGTATAGAGTGTGTCCAGGCAGAACCAATTAACAGGAACCAAATTGTTAACAGATTATCTGATCTTGATGCACAGCTAATGACAATAAATAATGAAGTACTTTATATGTCTAACACACCTTCACACAGACAAGTCAACTTGCAATAGTTTAATAATTATTTAAAGGAGGTGGTATGCAATGATGTATATGTAGGAAGAGATGCTAACTGTAAATTCAATATATCCCATAGTCAATCTGAGTCAATTTTTGAAAGTAGCTTTCCTGACCACTTACCCAGAAAGTCCTCTGAGATAATGTAAGCCATGGGTAACGAAAGTAATCTTGTAAGACGAAGAAAAGAATAAGTCAAAATATTACATTACTTGCCATCTATACCAGAAAAATGCTGTAATATTCTTAGGAAACTCATAAAAATGTTAAGAAATTCAGACAACCTAACACAAATTAATGAGACTTATAATAAGGTTAAAAATAGATGTAATAAAATAAAATGAGATGAAGGATAACTGTCAGTTTACAAGGTAGCATAACAATTAAACAAAATGAAAATGTTTTTATTGACAAATCGCAATTTGTGACTCTTTTTAAAAACTAGTTTCTAAATGTGGCAGCAAGAATGACATAAATGATTCAGTTGAAGGAGCAATGGCATATATTAAAAATTTCCACGAAACATTAAGCGACTAGAAAAAGCACCAAAGCCCTACATTAAAATTAACAAAATTCTAAAAATCGAAATCTCATATGGTGGTGAAGGAATTTGAAACAGAATTTTGAAAAGCTGCATTAGCTTGATAAGTAATCTTCTTGGTGATGTCTGTAATGAGCTCCTGGCACAGTGATTTTTTCAAGCAGGTTAAAATATGTAACTAGTGAACCTCTTCATAATAAATGTGACAAGAAGGACTTACATAATTATCATCCAGTTTCCATAATAACACTTTTTCCATAACATTCTAATAACTAATGTACTTAAGAGTATACCTAGTTTCTGCTTGAGCTGATATATCCAGATATGGAAGTAGTCACCGGAGTAAAGGAGAAGTTCCTGCTGAGCGAGGGAAAAATAGCACCCATTACGTTCGTCTACAAGTTGATGGTGAACTGGAGCAGAATACATCCTTCAGAGGTTTAAGAATAACGCCAATAAGACAAAACACGAGATTTGTAGTAGTAATGGTGAATGAGGCACTTGTATAGGTTTGGAGAATTCTAGGATACTGCACTGCCTGCGTTCAATACGATAATGCTGAAAAGTGCTCTAGCACTTGGAATCCTTACTAAGTTGACCTTACAACAGATAACAAGATCGAGCTGTAGCACGCTGGCAGGATCATCGATATAGTCCACACGAGCGTATAACAGAGATTCCAGAACATCTTAAATGTGATTCTGCAGAAGGGAGGTGACGTCATTCTCACAGAATTCTGCTGCTAAAATTCAGAGAACTGGCGGGGTGACGGAACGGTTGTCGGCGTCATATGAAAATAACTGTTGTAGAGGTTCGATTAGCATATGTATGGGGGCATAGATAATTATATTAGTGACTTAGTTACATGTTCCAAGATCATTTAAACGAATCTGGTACGTAAATGCTGTGCAACGAGTCGGTTCGCAGGATATGTATACATGACCAGTGCTGTCGTTAGTGAACATACAAACATATTTTCAGGCCTATTCCAGCTACTAAACATGAAAATTATTATCATTCAGTAGGCTACGCGATTTTAAACAGAACTTCGTTCATGGTGTAGTAGGCGTTTGCTAGCAGAAATGATAGTAGGTTAGATTCAAAATTTGGTTTACTAACTGTCGAACATCTTATGTTATTGGCCAAACGATCAAAACCTTTTAGTGCTGTGAACTGAACTCTTTTCTGAGCTACTGCAGCTTTCATAATGAGTAATATAGATAATTTTTTCCCTCTAGTGTTACAGATTTGGACATCATTATTCTTCTCCAAAATGTAATGGACTGTTTATGACGAATTTCACTGGTGAACATGTGTTTTTTGATGGTGTAGTTAAAACGGCTAACTCTTCGAAGACTGTAGTTAAACACTGTGTGTTATCCTTGCTGTTGACCTACACTCATGAAATTTGACAGAATCGATGTTTCACTGTAAAAGTTATAAAAAAAATCAGATATTGTTAGTTGGTAAATGTATCACACAAAAGACTTTTATGTCATTTTTTATCGATATGTTTGTCTATCCGTGTTTTCCTGAGGAATTGCAATAACAAATGTAAAATTACACAAAAAATTTAAACATAAAATTCTAAGTTAAAAGATTGTCGAAAGTCCTGAAATTCCCTGGACTGATAGTTTGCCAGTATCTTCATCGATAACAGGCAAAACCGTCGAGATTGTCGATACCCAGTATGATACATAATCCTCAGAGGGTGTGTCGTACTCACACTTGGCCAATTTTTTTAAATAAATGTGGGTAATAGTAGGGGGGCTATGAGAGTTCCAATGTTATGATTTATTACCTGTCATCATTATCTCACCCTTATTAATGATTTATAAACCACCTTCCCCTCCCCCATTATCATTATAGTTACTGCTGTTCTAATTAGGATAATGTATTACGGCCCTGTCTCCTGGTCCCTATCTGCCAAAACTTCACCCCTTCCCGTCTTCCTTATTCAAAGACAGTTATCCATCACAATTCCAGATAGCACCGTCTATGAATTGTCGCATAAGTCTGTCAGTCTGACCTCATCCAATGTAAAAATGGTGGGAAATCCTGAAAGATACCATACATGTGGCATTGCTCATTTATTTAAACATTTAGAAACATTTTACCGCGATGTGTTACGTACCACACTTTTTATGAGCATCTGCGATGCAGTATTTAATTATGAAGACGTTGCACTGTAAGTTTATTTGAACATTTAAGAACATTCGCTCTTACAGCATTGTTATGCAGATGTCACAGCGGTGTGAGTGCATTTTCTAGATTGCCGAGTGCGCACAGCCACCAGTCCCTAGCATCTGGTGGCACCACAGCCTGTGGGGCTGCCAGTCAACCTTTATGTTAGGGCCAAACCTCCGCCAAAAGCTCCCATTTCCCCCCTTGACCACAGCCTTCACTCACTTGGTATGCAGATGCCAAATATTTCACGCGGTTCTCGCGAAAACATGCATCTCACAATTCAGTTTTACGATTCGTCTGTAAAGCTGAGTCCCAGCTCTCATTTGGTGCGTTTCTAGGTCATACAGGGGGAATGTGTAGGTACAGTTAGTATGTGTCACACATCTCACGCTATCAGTCGGGGCTATTTATGAGACAGCGGACCAATTGCTGCCAGTTGCGTGCCATGCTGCGTACGTCACCACACTCTTCTGCCTTCTTCTGTTACATAAAACTTGCACATGTGCAGAATGGGTTTTACGTCTACAGTTTATTTACACATGGCACGGTCTTAGCAGTTTCAGCACGAGCTTAGGTTTTACAAATAGCTATCATTCACAATCAATCTTGCCTCATTTTTATGCACAACTGTAGGCAGACCTTCAGCTGTAATAATATTAATACTGCATCCATCGTCCAACACCGACAGATAGCAAATGGGGTCATATCCGTAACACAGATTTCTTCTGTTCCATTAACAATACGTCGTGCCATCAGTCATGAATTGTACAGTAACTTCCCTCGTTTAAGTCGGTAATAATGGTTGAAATGGCTCTGAGCACTATGCGACTCAACTTCGGAGGTCATCAGACGCCTAGAACTTAGACCTAATTAAACCTAACTAACCTAAGGACATCACACACATCCATGCTCGAGGCAGGATTCGAACCTGCGACCGTAGCGGTCGCTCGGCTCCAGACTGTAGCGCCTAGAACCGCACGGCCACTCCGGCCGGCTAAGTCGGTAATAATTATGTATTTCACACTATCATATTGACCAAGAAGAAAGATAAACTAATTCCCACAAAACCATGTCACGTAATTTCTGAGAACCTGTATTTGAAGACAGCATGGAGTGCTGCCGGCCGGTGTAGCCGTGCGGTTCTAAACGCTTCAGTTTGGAACCGCGTGACCGCTACGGTCGCAGGTTCGAATCCTGCCTCGGGCATGGATGTGTGTGATGTCCTTTGGTTAGTTAGGTTTAATTAGTTCTAAGTTCTAGGGGACTGATGACCTCAGAAGTTAAGTCCCATAGTGCTCAGAGCCATTTGAGTGCATCGCTACCAACCAGTCGAAACGCACAAAATATTTAAAAAGAGAGTCATGACGTAGTAAAAAAGAGAAGATATTTTATACAGTAAACACTCACTGCTTAAACTCATTTCGAACTATGGAGTAGTGTCTTTCTCGTTGATAAACTGTAGGTCAGAGCCTCTAGCATGCAGCCAAGGTCTGATTAAACCGTAATACGATAACTTACTGAGAAGAAGCACTCCAGGAACTAGAGTATCATGGTTCAACGATTAGCTCCAGGGTACAGAGAACAAGCTGCAAAAAAGCAAACGTATGGCAAATGGTAAATGTTCCATTTTTCTTTTTAGCTACTTTTCCATCTGCTCATGTAACTTAAAATCCAGGTTACCATGTTTCACAAGACTGAGACGTGCGCATGGGTCTGGTACTGCAGCCACATCAATGGTTTGGCCTTAGATTTTGCATCATCTCGGGTTTTCAGCCGTCGTTTAGTCGTTCTTATTTTATTATTCTCCCATGATGTGTCTCTCTTCAGTTTCCCGCCTGTTCTTGTTCTCCTGTTCACTTTGGTGAACCGTTGTTGACGATCCCTTACAGATCGGTCCACCTTCAGCGGGTTCTTTGGTCGTTCCCGCCTTTCTATCGAATGTCCACCTGCTTAGCTGAGTGGTAACATGTTCACTTACCATCCAGCACGCCTGAGTTCGATTCCCCGACGGGATGGAGATTTTCTCCGCTCGTGGACTGTGTGTAGTGTAGTCCTCATCATCACTGCATCATCACCGACGTTCAAGTCGTCCAGTGTGGCATCACGAGAAATTAGACTTGCAACCCAGCGGGCGAGCTTCCTGGGATGAGCCTCCCGACTAACGATGCCATAACACCATTTCATCTCATTCCTGGCAAGTCTCAGTCACTATTACGGGATTTGTCACTGTCTGTTCGGCACTCAGGATCACCTGGATGCTATTTTGGGTAGTTTCTGACCTCCACGTATGTAAATATGAGGCTGGTTTCAAATCTCTGCATTATTAATAGTGTTCTGTGCTATTTCAGAGTTGCGTTTCGAGAAACTGTAGTGTAAAATTCTCGGTGGCTCTCATAGAATCAAGAATCCAGTAATAACACAACAGTACCTCCCAAAACTATAAAATGCTGTCTTAGCCTCTAGCTATGATTACTGCCACCACAATGATTATACAAACCGCTAAACCCTCATATGAAATTAACAGCTAAGCGACATTTCCTGTCACACTTCCATAAACACTTTTCACAAAAGAACGCCAGCAGCCAATCGATAAAAAAAGTGAAGACTAAACAATCAAGGACCATATGTATATACTTCGAGAACTATAAACTCTCGAACGTAGATATACAGGGTGGTCCATTGATAGTGACGAGGCCAAATATCTCACGAAATACGCCGCAAACGAAAAAAAATACTTGTCTAGCTTGAAGGGGGAAACTAGATGGCGCTATGGTTGGCCCGCTAGATGCCGCTGCCATAGATCAAACGGATATCAACTGCGTTTTTTAAAAAATAGGAACTCAAATTTTTTATTAAACATTCATGTAGTACGTAAAGAAATATGAATGTTTTAGTTGGACCACTTTTTTCGCTTTGTGATAGATGGCGCTGTAATAGTCACAAACGTATAAGTACGTGGCATCACGCAACATTCCGCCAATGCGGACGGTATTTGTTCCGTGATACATTAACCGTGTTAAAATGGACGATTTACCAATTGCGGAAAACGTCGATATGGTTTTGATGTATGGCTATTTTGATCAAAATGCCCAACGGGCGTGTGCTATGTGTGCTGCTATGAATCCTGGACGACATCATCCAAGTGTCCGGACCGTTCGCCGGATAGTTACGTTATTTAAGGAAACAGGAAGTGTTCCGTCACATGTGAAACGTCAACCACGACCTGCAACAAATGATGATGCCCAAGTTACTGTTTTAGCTGCTGCCGCGGCTAAGCCGCACATCAGTAGCAGACAAATTGTGCGAGAATCGGGAATCTCTGAAACGTCGGTGTTGAGAATGCTACATCAACATCGATTGAACCCGTACCATATTTCTATGCACCAGGAATTTCATGGCGACGACTTTGAACGTCGTGTACAGTTCTGCCACTGGGGACAAGGAAAATTACGGGATGATGACAGATTTTTTGCACGCGCTCTATTTAGCGACTAAGCGTCAATCACCAGCAGCGGTAACGTAATACGGCATAATATGCACTATTGGGCAATGGAAAATCTACGATGGCTGCGACAAGTGGAACGTCAGCGACCTTGGCGGGTTAATGTATAGTGCGGCATTATGGGAGGAAGGATAATTGACTCCCATTTTATCGATGACAATATAAATGGTGCAATGTATACTGATTTCCCACGTAATGTTCTACCGATCTTACTACAAGATGTTTCACTGCATGGCTGAATGGCGATGTACTTCCAACATGATGGATGTGCGGCACATAGCTCGCGTGCAGTTGGAGCGGTATTCAATAGCATATTTCATGACAGGTCTATTGGTCGTCGAAGCACCATACCACGGCCCGCACGTTCACCGGATCTGACATCCCCGGATTTCTTTCTATGGGGAATGGTGAAGGATATTTGCTATCGTAATCCACCGACAACGCATGATAGCATGCGACAGCGCATTGTCAATGCATGTGCGAACATTACGGAAGGCGAACTACTCGCTGTTGAGAGGAATGTCGTAACACGTATTGCCAAATGCGTTGTGCTTGACAGACATATTGAGAATTCCCTTCTGTGTAGACACGCCAGAGGTAAACAGACAGCAGGTCTCCAACAATAAGCGCCAGCTCACTGAAGCCTTCTCTACACCGTCCACTTCGACATAGCGCGTCTGGGGGATGCTGCGAGGTCAGATGCCAGTTACAGCGCAGTACTAAGGCGGTACAGTCGTACCCTTGCAACCAAATAATGGTCCACTCTTCCTAGTGTCACAACTGGTCGGTCCCGTCCCTTTCTCTGGGACACAGCTTTGGTCTCTGTAAACTGTCGCCTCATCCGTGAAACAACAGAATGATTCACGTCAAGCCATCGATTCACATCAATTTGTGACTCTCCTGCTTCCATTCTTCGTATGGATCTCCACAGCAGATAGAACGTAGGTCTCTTCTATGTGTCTTACCGCGCTGTCTGTGACCGTATACACAGCGATTGTGGATGTGGGACTTCTCTGCAAACACTATCCTACTTGACAGGTGCCCTGACGTCATTGCCGGTGTGGCTGCTCGTTGACCAGAATGCCATCTTCTGTGTAGACGCGATCTTATGTTCAGAGTTTGTATGGTTATATCGTGAATTAACATGGGGTGGGGAAATAGCTGTTTTTTGCTCTAATTTTATACAGCAGAGTATTTTAAGTCTCCGGTGATAACTTTTTCCTGTGGGTTAAAAAAATCCATCGGCGATGTCGGGACACGATTCCAGTGGGTTCCAGCCTAAATGAACCATAATCTTTATATCGATTTGGTCTTGTTGCTGTCATTGCATCCGGCACTCTTATCGCAATGTTAATATAGGACCTGAGAGACTTTATCGAGGCTACATCGCCAAAATTTGGAGACAATGTCTGCAAATCTACTAGAGGCATATAATGTATATAGCGTTATGGTGACATACTTGACTTACATATACTATGTAACGACTTTGTAATTGCGTGCAACTAGAACGCAGCACCCAATAGCGTTCTATATTTGGTACCTGTAGGCAGAAGTGATGACATGATCACGTGACCAGAATATTGAGGATCTTTAGTGTGTATAACAACCTACAAGCTTCAGTCTATTTTGTGGTAGCAGAAAGCGTCAGATTGTCTCGCTACAAAGTGCTTAACATCTCTATCTTATTCTCGAAGAAGACAAAGCGAATAGACAAATGGTTTGGTTAGTGGTCATTATTGAGGAAGATGGACAACGTCATTACTGACAAACACCGAGATGCCATGCTCCTTATCATGAAAATGTAAATGTGCTTACACTAATTACAGAACTTTTGTGGCAAAATTGTGGTGGTTACAGTCTGTGATCAAGAAGAATTAGAGAACAGAAGCTCTGAAATGGCAAAGCACGGATGATGAACCTAACAATTCTCCGAGTTCGTCTCTGTGAAAGAATATGTTAAGGCAAAGCTAGAATTTATCATACACGGTAACAATAATAAGACAGCAGGAACCATAGTAAAAAAACTTGGTAACTATGCACTAGAGAACATTCTGAGGAAGCATAGCAGTCCTATGACCATACCATATACAGTGCAATTTTATGGCGCTAAAATGGGTGTTCTCATGGACCTAGTGCCTAGAACATTGATAAAGCTTTGTGTAGATGACTGTTACCTTACGGCACTGGATGTAATGCAAGATTTGGTTTTGATTTTTAACAGAATGGTGATATGTGACTACTTAACAACAAATCATAATTCTGTTATAGAAGAATGCTATGAAGGAAAGAGCAATGTGACAATAAAGAAGAATAGGCAGCTGGGATAGGCTGTTTAAGATGGAAGAGCTCCAATTGCAGTATAAAAATTTATAAGGAATACATACGTCAAATCACAAGCCCAAATGAGAACAAAGATATCATACTGCTCCCTGACATCTGTCTCTGATAAACTTTTATGTCTTCTGCGCTAACGAACTTGGCATATCCACACTATAAGAACAATTACAATTATAGAATGGACGGCGTTATTGACTGTGGAAAACTGTTTACGTATATTCAATCCCAACACGCGACACTGAAAACATGTTCAACCAAAGTCTGTGTCAATCACTTCCATGTATTAATATCATCAACTAGCTTAAGAAATTGCTGTTGTGTTGTATTTAACAGTGTTCTGCAATTTGTGTACTGGGGCAATAAGAATACACTGGCATATAAGTAAAAATTACAGACACTCAAAAATGAGAAAAGATTATACGCTATGTTCTGTTTGCCCATGGATTTAATTATTTACCTGTAAGATATGTTGAGATTATTAACACAGATTCTAAGTATCAGGTAGGAGAAATATATTTTTCTCGATCTAGGACATGGTTCTCCACAATACAATCACATATAGGTACTGCCAAATTACAATCCCACGAATGATGTTCCACAGGTCTTAAGAAAAGCAACCAATGTATTAAACAGACTTAAACCACTCCCTCAAGTGCACTTAATGTATTGCTTGGACGAAGCAAACTGGAAATGGAAGAGATCGAGCTAGGAAAAAAAGTAAAGAAAAGAAAAGGAAAGCATTTGGCTAAATTATTTTCGCAGACGAAGAGTAGGAACTGGAGCTAGAAAAAGAGCATGCCATTGCACATGTGCGGGTAAAGCTTACCGATTACTTTAAACATGGCATATGGAAAAATGTGGGTACCACTGGGAAATACAAGGTATCTGGATTTACCGTAAATAGCAATGTAAGCCTGTCATACATTGGAGCATACATAAAATTACAGAACTGAGGGCATTACTTATATAAGGATATACTAATATATGTTTATACATGACCATTCCGATCTGGTTCTACTTACACAGTGGGGTTAATATTGTAACTGAACGTGGTGGACTGGATGCTGTGCATCTGCCTACAGAAAAGCTGTTTGTAGAGTTTAAAATTGTCAGGACAACTAATTTCAATGGTAGTTAATTTGCAAAGGCTGAATACTTAAAAGTTCTTCGCAGAAATTTCACAAGAATGTAGGATAGGAGTATTACTAACATACAGCCAAGAAGACATGCAATACTTTTAAAATAGAGTAGTACTGAAAACAAAAGGCAAAATTAAAGTCACTGAATGCACTTGGCTAGAACAACTACAAGAAGGAACAGATCTACCCGTCAAGAGGATAAGGCAGATAGTTGATACATTTTGGAATTATAGACAAACTTCCTCTGTATTTATCGAGGTACTCGACTGAAAAATAATTACAAGGTTCTGGTCTAGATTAAAACTACAAGTTAAAAATTGAGTTGGACGCTATCAAAACTATGCTAGACATCATAAAGAAGGAATTGTTTCCTGTGAATAAATGCATACGCAAAAATTAAAAAAGATTCTGTACAAGAATACTTATTTTCTTATTAATTACCCTGACAAGTGTTGTTTCAGTATCCTATGCTGATTCGGATTCCGCCACTCTGAGAGAGTATATACAAAGTGTCCACAGAAGTACTTCTTCCTCTTGCTCTTCTTCTTCTTCTTCTTCCAAATGTTTACCCAAAGAACTTCAGCCACTACAATACTAGTTAGCTAACCCGTCCTATATTTACACTAAAACACATTGTTGTGATGGGGGGAGTGCGTTACAATGTTAGTTAACTCAGTGTAGCTAAATATGCTGGTTTTAGCTACATTAATAACAGTTTTAAGCTAGCTGATTCTTACAAAATTTTGCTACCACGAAAGGCTAATCAACAATCGTTATCAAGGCATGCTAAATGCTCTAAAGATATTTGATATTAATACTTCCAGTCACATAATCGAGCTGTCGCTCTCGTTATATCTCCCATATTTAGAAGGCTGCTGGGTGCTGTCCCTTAGTTCCTTGCAGTTAAAAAGACGATGTACACGAGTCACATATGTTACCATAACACTAAATACAATATCTCCATATGCTACTAGTAGATTTATCGCAGTTGTCTCCTGTTTATTGGCGAGTTACATTCGTTAAATTCTGTTAGGTCCTGTATTATTAACATCAGCACAATGGTGCAAGAAGCGGTAAGAGCAACTGGACATGTAGTCAAAATAAACTTCAGCGATTTCTTTACTCCACCTATTCCATATTCGTCTTGAACAAGGGGAGAACAAAAGTGACTGTGCCATACTGGCTCTTAAAATATGACCCCCACGAGAAATATGGAATGGTGGCAGCACTATGCTCACATAGTCTTCTTCGAATTCAGGTGCTAGGAATTCATAGTGTAACGAGAACTAAGATTTATTTCTTCCATTGAAACTCGTTTGAGATCCCTTCTATAATTTTCGCATGATTTGCAGCATAATATTGGATTGAATACATTTGCAGTTTATACTAGAACACGGAGGTGATAAAAGTCATGGGACAGCGATATGCACATACGCACTTGGTGGTAGTACTGCGTACACTATGAATAAAATGGCAGTGCTTTAGATATATTTCATTACTTTCCCATAATAGTTTTGATGATAACTGTCACAGTCTAAAATTAAAATTTTCCTTTCATTCTGCATGTACATCGGAGGGCTCGCCAGCAATTATGTTTGTAACGGTGGAAATGTTATGGTAACTAGAAGAGCATTGGAAGTGCGATTGTTACAAGTTTTTCTTTTCATTGCTTTCCATAATGGCAGATTCAGTATCATTTTGCTCCATGTACCACACTTCTGTATAGTGTAGATAATCAGTTATTAACAAAATATGGAAACTGACTTTTACATCACATCAGAATAAACGAAGTAGAAGTGAAATTATAACCAGCTCAGTATACATTATTTGTAGTCGACTACTGAAGAAATTTTAATAATTTGGAAAATCTTGCCTCATCAATGAGTGCGCTAGAGCTTACATTTTTGAGACGCTGGGTAATAAGCACATACGCTTGCTGCAAAGTGTAGTCGTGCTTTACTTTTCCCATTTTACTGCAGGGTATAGGACAGTGTGAGCAACGTCAGACTGTGCCTCTGTTTTGTGGCTCCACTTCAGGAGTGGCAACTACCTGCTGCTAGTGGGTTGCTCTGCAGGCAGCACCTGACCTGGGATGTGACCTGGCTCTGCCTGTGTCTGTAGTGTGTCAGCTGCCTGCCCTTGCATGTTTCGTGTGGCCAGCCCAGTTGTGTGCACCTGCTTAATGGCATTCAACACATATGGTGTTCCAGTGACATCTGCTTACATTCCTGTCACACCAGAAAATTTCAGTAAGAGCAATAGCCACACCTGCTTACACCTGCTACAAACACTATGCTTGCTTTTTATGTGCAAATTATATGTCTGAAGTGGATGACAAAAAGACAATTGGTCTGTTCTCTTTGGAATAATTGTTATCTTACACCTCACGAACACTGGTCTAGCCAATATCTGCATGTCCTGGCACACCCAGTGACACGTTATGCAGTTTACACGCGTGTATAATGGGCTAAACACATGAATACGTTGGAAGTATATATTTGTTAAACGTCCAAAAATAATTGCTCGTTATCATGTTTAACATGTTTCTAAAAGAGTTATGTAAGTGTGGTAAGATTTTTAAAGCCAGTTATGCTTTTTAACACAGTTGCTGAAGCAAATTGTTGTCGTTGCTGTTGTGGCCTTCAGTCTAGAGACTGGTCTGATGCAGCACTCCATGCTAATCTACCCTGTTCAAGCTTCTTGATCTCCAAGTAACTACTCCACACTACATCCTTCCGAATCTGTTTAGTGTATTGATGCCTTGGTCTCCCTCTACGATTTTTACCCTCAACGCTTCTGTCCAGTACTAAATTAGTAATCCCTTGATGCCTCAGAAACTGTTCTACCCACCGATCCCTTCTTCTAGCCAAATTGTGCCACAAATTCCTCTTCTTCCCAATTCTACACAGTACCTCCTTATTAGTTACGTGATCTACGCATCCAATCGTCCGCATTCTTCTGTAACAACACGTTTCGAAAGCTTCTATTCTCTTCTTGTCTTAGAACCCATGCTTCAGTCACATACATGGCTGCACTCCATACAAATACTTTCAGAAAGACACTTAAATCTATACTCGATGTTAACAAATCACTCTTCTTCAGAGACGCTTTCCTTGCCATTGTCAGAATGCATTTTATTTCCTGTCTACGTCGACCATAGTCAGTTATTTTGATCCCCAAATAGCAAAACTCCTTTACTACTTTAAGTGTCTCATTTCCTAATGTAATTCCCTCAGCATCAGCTCATTTAATTCGACTACATTCCATTTTTTTGCTTTTGTTGTTGTCCATCTTATACCCTCCTTTCAAGACACTGTCCATTCCTTTCAGCTGCTCTTCCAGGACCTTTCCTGTCTTTGAAAGAATTACAATGTCGTCGGCAAACGTCAGAGTCTTTATTTCTTCTCCATGGTGTTTAATTCGTACATCAAATTTTTCTCTTCTCTCCTTTGTTGCTTGCTCAGTATACTGATTGAATAACATTGGGAATAGGCTACAATCCTGTCTCACTCCCTTCTCAACCACTGCTTCTATTTCGTGCCCTTCAACTTTTATAACAGCCATCTGGTTTCTGTACAAATTGTAAATAGCCTTTCGCTTCCTGTATTTTACCCCTGCCACCTTTAGAACATGAAAGAGAGTATTCCAGTCAACATTGTCAAATGCTTTCTCTAAGCCTATAAGTACTAGAAATATAGTTTAATCTTTCCTTATGTATCTTCTGAGATAAGTCGTAGGGTAAGTATTGCCTCATGTTTTCCAGTATTTCTTCGGAATTGAAACTGCTCTTCCCCAAGATCGGCATCTACGAGTTTTTTTCATTCGTCTGTAAATAATTCGTGTTACTATTTTGCAGCCGTATCTTATTAAACTGATAGTTCGGTAGTTTTCAAACCCATCAACACTTTCGTTCTTTGTCACGGGGATTAATACATTCTTCTTGAAGTCTGGGGTTATTTCGCATTCACTAGATGGCAGAGTTTTGTCAGGGCTGGGTGTCTCATGGCTATCAGAAGTTCTAATGCAATTTTGTCTAATCCTGGGGTCTTGTTTCCACTTAGGTCTTTCAGCGCTCTGTCAAATTCTTCACGCAGTATCGTATCTCCCATCTCATCTTCATCTACGTCCTCTTACATTTCCATAATATCGATATCAAGTTCATCACCTTTGTATCGACCCTGTATACACTCCTTCTAGCTTTCTGCCTTACCTTCTTAGAACTGGTTTTCCATCTGAGCTCTTTATATGCATACAACTGGTTCTCTTTTCTCCAAAAGTCCCTTTAATTTTCCTGTACTCAGTATCTATCTTACCCCTGGTGATATATGCCTCTAGATCCTTACATTTGTCCGGTAGCCATCCCTGCTTAGCCATTTAGCACTTCCTGTCAATCTCATTTTTGAGACGTTTGTATTCCTTTTTGCCTACTTGATTTACTGCATTTTTATATTTCCTCCTTTCATCAATTAAATTCAATATTTCTTCTGTTACCCAAGCATTTCTACCAGCTCTCGTCTTCTTACCTACCTGATCCTCTGCTGCCTTCACTACTTCATCCCTCAAAGCTACCCATTCTTGTTCTACTGTATTTCTTTCCCCCATTCCTGTCAATTGTTCCCTTATGCTGTTCCTGAAACTCTCAACAACCTCCGGTTCTTTCAGTTTATTCAGGTCCCATCTCCTTAAATTTCCACTCATTTGAAGTTCCTTCAGTTTTAATCTACAGTTCATAACTAATAGATTGTGGTCAGAGTCCACATCTGCACCTGGAAATGTCTTACACTTTAGAACCTGGTTCCTAAATCTCTGGCTTACCATTATATAATCTATTTGAAACCTTCCAGAGTCTACAGGCCTCTTCCACGTATACAACCTTCTTTCATGATTCGTAAACCAAGCTAGTTAAACAATTTAAAATAAAGCTGGGAAAGTAGACCTACGCGAAAGCCCAATGTATGTCGCTACATATCATCAAAGTGTGTAGTACATAATACAGGTTGAATACTCTTCTAGTAAATTTTCATGTACAATGCAATAATTCTGTCGTGGAGCTAGACTTCTTGTTGTATACGACAGAGGAAATGCAGCAATTGTTTTTAATTTGTGAATATAAAACTACAAGACTTGCGTAGAAATGTACCCCGCTGGTAGCACAAATCAAGACACATACAATCTAATTCGAAAACACCTAGACTCATTAGTGAATAGTTATGATTCTAATTCCTACACCCATAACCATAGGCACAGCCAGCATTTCATTTCCAGGGGATTCAACAAAGGTCATCATTGTAAACTGTACTTGTAATAGTACCCCCTATAGCAATATATACATGGTGTAATTATATATAAAATAAAATCTATACTATTGTCAGTCATTCAGTTAGTAAATTATAATGTCATCAAGCAGAAATCAGTCAATATATTCTTTTGACGATGGTGTCTACATAAAGAAGTGTTTCTGTATGGCGGTGACGTTCTTTAGAGATGGCAGTGAACATTTGTGCATACATGTCGACAGTCCAGGTCTTTCCAATATGAGTTTAAATTTTAAACAATAACGAGTTAGTGTGTGGAGGTAACAGAAACCAGTGGCCGCCAGGAAGAGAGGAGAAATACATGAAAAAGAATTTCCGTTTTCCACAATTCTGATAACGTACGCGTAATTTTCAGTTCGTTGGCCCATCGATTGTATGGTTTGGTTGAAATAAGGAAATCAGTTTAATGCTTAATGTCTCGTTGACGGGTAAGGTTGCTGGAAACGGAGTATTGCTCCTGTTTTCATTTACTGGAGTTGAAGGAAGCGGCGTGGCCACCTCAAGGTACCATTCTTGCAATCGGCTAGAATGAACTGCGAAGCCACAGAGAACCTAAATCGGTATGGCGGCTCTGTGGTTCAACTCGGATATCCCGGCTGTGAGTGTAGTACATTAGGCACTATGCCACCACTCTCAATGCCACAGTGTAAATAGCAGACCAAAAACCACAAGGTTTCTTGAAAGCACGCAACAGGACCGTTGTGTTCAGACGTACTACTTATTAATAGAAAGGAATAATGAATTAAATTAAGCGTATCTTAAAAATGTTCGATCGCAAAAGTAGACTGTGCTCGGCTACTACACGAAGCTTAACGACTTTCTCCGACACATAGGCTTACTGATATCACCTATAACTTCTAGAAGTTATCTTGGCATTTTCACCCCCTTTTCCTGATGGGTACTTGTCGGTAAAGTCGGAAATCGTCGTGCCGTTTGTGTTCTGTTTGAAGTCCTTGTCAACATTAGCAATCAATGAATATTTGCGTTACATAACTGAATTAATTAAAATTTATTCTCCTTACTTCAAATAAGCACATTTCAATGTGATGGTGCCTATAGAAGGCATACACCAAACATTACTACTTCGACGCTTTCCTAGCTACAATACACCGTAAAACGCTAGTACTTCATACTTCGTTGAACATCCGTTTCGCTATTGTAAAAAATGCAGTGTCTAAGGACTGACTGATTTGACGCACATATTTCTACGAGAAAAGTTATAGAGCATTAAAATGTGTCTTAAAAAATTTTAAGAAAGTTTCGAGAAACCTATTTGGTTAGCGTATAATGTCACTTATTATTTTTATAGAAATGGCGTGGTTAATGACCGCCAAGCCTTTATTTTCTATTAAAGTTTTTATAATACTCAGGCTTGTAGTTTCACTTGTTTATCAGTACAGACATTATCTGTATTTAGTTGTTCCCCTGTCAGATACACGCGCTTTCTCCTGGATCTTTTGTTGAACACTGCTATGTTTGGCTATGGAGGAGGCATCAGTCGTCAACAGACCATTGTTTGGCTACGTTCTTCACTGAAAGTCGGCGTAATGTTTGAATGTTTTATTTTAAATGACAGTCTGACGAATGGCGTAGAACTAATAGAATGATAGAAAAAGGGATACAAACGATCATTGAGGGGTCAAGACGAAAAAGATTGGTAAACATGTTATTCTGGTAAGCTGCACTGGTGTTGCTAATGATAAGTGCAGGAACTCTTATTAGAAGGATCATTATGCCAGAAAGGTACAGAGTGATATGAGTCCCACATTTATCGATCGTCAGTTCAGACATTTTATCTCAAAATGAACTGAAATTTCTGTATGGCCGGCCGGAGTCGCCGTGCGGTTCTAGGCGCTACAGTCTGGAGCTGAGAGACCGCTACGGTCGCAGGTTCGAATCCTGCCTCGGTCATGGATGTGTGTGGTGTCATTGGGTTAGTTAGGTTTAATTTGTTCTAAGTTCTAGACGACTGATGACCTCAGAAGTTAAGTCGCATAGTGCTCAGAGCCATTTGTAATTTCTGTGAGAAAGACGCATCTCATGTAAAACGATATGAAAAAAACAGATTTTATGTTGGTTGCGACATTATGAAGATATTTTAAAAATCTGTAATGGAAATAATGACAAAACGGAATAATGACTGTGGTACTCTAGTAAAATTTGGACAGGGGCACATCAAAAATCGTCTTTTTCTAGAAGGTGGATAGCTCGGTAGTTGAGCGAAAAGGATTTTTCAAATTTGATGTAATAATATTCACAGTAAGACTGCACGATCAAATGGTGATGACGTATCTGTCTAGGTGAATTTCATTGGCTTTCATTTGGAAGCGAATGAAGATGGATGACAGTTCGCACTCTAAGCCATTCTGAAGAATTATAATGGATACTTCCCAAAAAGGAAGACGAAACAAAAACGGCTGTTCTCAGTGTTCTATGAAAATTTCTTATTCGTTTGAAGAGTAAATATGTACAAGTAAAGAGTGACAGATTTCGGAACACAAGTTATTCCTTCTCTTATGTGACACTTAGTAAGAGACCAGAGGCAAAGGTCATAAACATGAACGCATCTCTATTGATGAAGCTGCTACTGTGATCCTGGAGGGCAGCAGATTACAAGTTTATAAAGTGGAGACGTATCTCCGTTCAGGCATGGTTGTCGGCAAAGTCGGAAATGACATCCAGGATCAATGAAATTACTTCTTAGAATAATCATTTGTCCGAAAAGGACTCAAACGCCTTTCAAATCCTGTTATTTCAGCTGCAAGACGGAGATCGTTCGGTACTTATACATATGTAGATACCAAGAAAATATTCGACAAATGGACTGGCCTCTCCATTCTTGAGACTTAGATCTCATCGAGCACGTGTGGTATGCGTTGGGGAGACGTATTACAGAAAGTTCACATGTATCAACAACCATCCAACTGATTTCTACCGCTGTGGTGGAAGTACTGGAAGCTTTGCCACAAGAACTTTTTTCCAATCTCGTGGACAGAATGGAGGCACGTTGCACATGCCATCTTTGGTGATCACTCACCATATTAAGAACCACGCCACGTCTTTTGTAATGTCCAGAGGACCATCACAAATCGCGGTGTCTTCCGTGTAATTATTTGGCTTGGAATAGAAGTGCCATTTCTTTTCGTCTCACTGTGTATGTCTTTAGTTACTGTCTGTAGTGCACTGTAGTAGATCTTCCTATGTATGGTCCAAGCTTTATCGAGCTATGTTAGCAGTCACAAATCATGCGAATGTTACTTTCGTCCTTAAGTTTTAAACATCTTGATGCATGAGATTTCTGTTAAGCTGATATTTATTTGAGAACTAGGTTTATTTGTCACCTTATTAGTCTCTTTGTAAATACACTTTGATTCCTGGAACTTTTCTCTTGCACAAGTATGCTTCAAACTGGTTACTTCTCATATTTTGCACGTATCATGTGAATATAAAAAAACAAGCGTAAAAAACAGAGTATATCCTATTGCATATACTACCCATTCCTCTCCCCTACATAACTTAAAACAAGCAATTAAAAGAATACCAACCAAAATAATAACAACAATTTTCGGAGCTTCCAGAAAGCCTGATCATCGTAGTAGTTCCAGGCTGCTGTCGTGTGGTCAAATGTCTTCTCACTGTGCCCAGCCACAGAAACTGCGACAATTATGGTAGCTCTCGTGCAGGACAGCACTACCTGGACGTTACAGGACTCCAAACAAACCAGTTTTCTTTGAGTCTCAGTCCAGATGTCGGTGCCCGTACTGTAGCCAAAGCTGGCTTATCGCTGCCATGTTCCACTTCTACTCTATGCCACACTGGCAACACCTGCAGTCTGAAAATACGGTAATATTGAAATAAATATTACACCGCAGTCGATTTTTAGACCAAGTCTCCCTTTTTTTAGCTTTGTGAAAATTTCAAGAGGGGTCTGAACCCTGAATAGACCCCTCTGGCTACACCCACGGTTATAACTGCTTTCTAATTCAGGAGGCATGTTGTAGCAACGCTTCACTTGCAATATCTTTGTTATATTGTTTCATTTACTTTTATCATGTTACTTCTACTAGAGATATGAATACACCAAACCAAAAAATACGAACTAATTATACACTACCGGCCATAAAAATTGCTTTACCACGAAGATGAGCTACAGACGCGAAATTTAACCGACAGGATGACGATGCTGTGATATGCAAATGATTATCTTTTCAGAGCACTCACACAAGGTTGGCGCCGGTGGTGACACCTACAACGTGCTGAAATGAGGAAAGTTACCAGCCGATGTCTCATACACAAACAGTAGTTGACCGGCGTTGCCTGGTGAAACGTTGTTGTGATGTCTCGTGTAAGCAGGAGAATTCCGTACCATCCCGTTTCCGACTTTGATAAAGGTCGGATTGTAGCCTATCGCGACTGCAATTTATAGTATAGCAACATTGCTACTCGCGTTGGTCGAGATCCAATGACTGTTAGCAGAATATGGAATCGGTGGGTTCAGTAGGGTGATACGAAACGCCGTGCTGGATCCCAACGGCCTCGTATCACTAGCAGTCGAGATGACTGGCATCTTATCCGCATGGCTGTAACGGATCGTGCAGCCATGTCTCGATCCCTGAGTCAACGGATGGGGACGTTAGCAAGACAACCATCTGCACGAACAGTTCGACTACGTTTGCAGCAGCATGGACTATCAGCTCGGAGACCATAGCTGCGGTTACCCTTGACGCTGCATCACAGATAGGAGCTCCTGCGATGGTGTACTCAACGACGAAACTGGGTGCACGAATGGAAAAACGTCATTTTTTCGGATGAATCCAGGTTCCGTTTACAGCATCATGATAGTCGCATTCGTGTTTGGCGACATCGCGGTGAACGTACATTGGAAGCATGTATTCGTCATCGCCATACTGGCGTATCACCGGGCGTGATGGTATGGGGTGCCATTGGTTACACGTCTCGGTCACCTCTTGTTCACATTGGCCGCACTTTGAACAGTGAACGATACATTTCAGATGTGTTACGACCCGTGGCTCTACCCTTTATTCGATCCCTGCGAAACCCAACATTTCAGCAGGATAATGCACGATCGCATGTTGCAGGTCCTGGATGCAAAAAACGTTCGACTGCTGCCCTGGGCAGCACATTCTCCAGATCTCTCACAAATTGAAAACGTCTGGTAAATGGTGGTCGAGCAACTGGCTCGTCACAATACGCCAGTCCCTACTCTTGATGAACTGTGGTATCGTGTTGATGTTGCAAGGGCAGCTGTAACTGTACATGCCATCGAAGCTCTGTTTGACTCAATGCCCAGAGGTATCATGGTCGTTATTACGGCCAGAGGTTGTTGTTCTGGGTATTGATTTCTCAGGATCTATGCACCCAAATTGCGTTAAAATGTAATCACATGTCAGTTCTAGTATAATATATTTGTCCCAGGAATACCCGTTTATCATCTGTATTTTTCTTGGTGTAGCAATTTTAATGGCCAGTAGTGTAGATTCATCCTAAATACTATTGTTACTGTCCAGTGTCAATGATATTTTTTCTGAGAGAGTCAGTTTGTGGCACCAAGGTTTATTTCACAAACCAAGTGTCAACAGATGTTGTGGCATAACAGCGTCGACAGTGTATGGAAACTCTGGTAATTACTATATATGTAAGTATACCTAAGTAGGCAGTCTTGTGACGTACTTTTAAATACCTTCTCTAAAACCTAGCTTGGGCAATTAGTTTGACTACCCACACGTAACTGAAATATTTTAGACCCTGTAGCTACAAACAGTTCTGACGTCACCGACGGCGTCTGTATAGAGTGTAGATATAACGACCATGATGTCATCATAGAGAACAATACTGAGGAACAAAAAGCTGTCGAGAACGCGCAAATGACAACAGGCACAAGTTAATATAAATCCGTGCATCTGTAAAGAGATCGATGCGCGAAGCATACAACGAATATCTCCGCCATACCTTAGCAAAAGACCTTGCCGAGAACGTGAGCAAATTCTGGTCCTACGTAAAATCACTAAGAGGGTCCAAGTCTTCTATCCAGTCACTCGTTGACCAGTCTGGAATGGCAGTAGAAGGTAGCAAAAGGAAAGCCAAACATTAAAATTTACCGTTTAAGAAATCGTTTACGAAGTTGAATCGTGCAAACATATCGTCGCTTGACCATCGCACTGACATCCGATTGATAGTGTAGTTTAAGCAACTGAAACAGTTTAATGGTAATACGTTGTAAGCAGGCTGTTTAAGTTTTTATGTTGGTAACGCCAGGTAGCACTCTGTATGAAAATCACTGACTGTGCTGTGTGCAGTCTGTGGCTGGTTGGACTCATTGTTGGAATGTTCGCTTGTGTAGTGTTAGGCAGTTGGATGTAAACGGTGCATAGCGTTGGGCGGTTGGAGGTGAGCCGCCAGCGGTGGTGGATGAGGAGAGACATATGCCTCAGTTTTGAGTGGTTGCTATAAGCGGACGATTTGGACGTGTCTCCACCAGAAAAAGGAAATTTGTAAAGATGGATGTCATGAATTGATAAATATATATATGACGACTTTTGGACACTATTAAGGTAAATAAATTGTTTTGTTCTCTATCAAAATCTTTCATTTGCTAACTATGCCAATCAGAAGTTAGTGCCTTCCGTAGTTAGAATGCTTTATTTAGCTGGTAGTTATAGCGTCCCCAGTCCCATATTACGAAAAGACCATATTTATAAAGAAGACATTCATAATTTGTAAGAGATTTTTTTTCTCATGTAGCCTTAAAATAATAATTTCTCTGTGTAGGTTTAGATTGCAAAGAAATAATTTATGACAGAATGATCTAAAGAGACGCCCAGTTACACTCTTTTGTTAATTTTTTAGTCGACCTTACTTCTTCGCTTGTCTTGAATGTGTCTAGAGGGACATCTTGCGTGTGCTGACGAATGTAAGCATATTTGTATGAGTTAAGCATATAATATACTGATTTTATATTATTGTGCACTTTTAATTTGTAAGAGGTGATCCCGATTTCATGTCCGCCTTCCTTGAATTAACCTGCATTCAAGTAATTTACAGCTCAACAATCGCAGCGGCCGATGCAGCCAACGACGCCATTACGTGGCGATATTAACTTATGAAAATTTAGCGGAAGCTGAAAACTCGCCCGCTATTGGCATAATATCAATTTTTCTCCACAGCCGCACGAAGTTGCAGAAATACTTAGCTTTAAGATTCTTATTTTCAGTACCATAGCCGAGACCCAGAGCCAGGACTCTGACTACAATACAATGGTTAACGGAGGTAAGAAAATACTCTCGCGCGTGTGTGGGCCGCAATTGTAATTAATAACTAAAGATCTTTTGCTTTAACGTCAACTGACTAGCCGAGGAAATTTATATGAAAAGTTTATTACATTGTTCAACTTAAATATCATTTTTATTAAGGCCCACCACGTAAGTCGGCAACAATCAAAAAAATAATAATAACAATAATAATATATACATTAAAATACGACGAGCGACGGACGCGAGATTGGCGCCCAACGTGGGGCCCGATTAATATGATTTTATTGTAATGAATGTAGTTATGTATATGTCTAATTGTTGTAAAATATTAATGCTTGTATGAATTCTTTTACATGTACAACAACAAAACCACACCCTGAGGAGATCTGGAGAGGAAAAAGTGTAGAAAAGAAAAAGGATTGCGAGAAAGAAAAATAAGTAAGGTAAGGGCTATTGTGCAAGCATCCTGTGTAGCTCTGTGCGGAATATCGAACACATGTGCACATGAGATACCTTCGGTGTTTTGTGTATTTATGTGTTTATTTTTGGAGGGGATAATTAATCGTGTGTGTATCAGTGTTAAAGATTTGTCAGTGGCTTAAAGTGAATTTAGTATGGGTAAGATAGGACAACCTAAAGCATCCGTACCAGAAGAACAAAATTCTGTTAATATGGAAAGTGAGGATCATTTGCAATACGTAAACGAATCCCAAGCCACCGTCTCGGATAACATAATTTCCGGAGCGGGGGGCGAGGATCTGTGGACCGTGAATGACGCCCCACAGCAGAATGGGAATAGAGTAACAACTCCACTGCCTGGGCAGGGGGGCCAATCGAGTGCTAGATTAAGTGGGGCACCAGTATGCTCACCGATTGCAGACCCATTTGCAGAATTTCTGCGCAGGTTAGAAGAAAGAGATAGGGAAAGAGATCAGAAACTGGCTCAGATGCTCCATGAGCAAGAGCAACAAAGAGAACTGAAAGAAAGGGAAAAGGAAAGAATGTCAGAACAGAGGGAAAAACAAAGAGACGAAAAACTGGCTCAGATGTTCCATGAGCAGGAGAAAAAATTAACGCAAAAGCTCATTGAGCAAGAGCAGCGCAGTGAAGCAAAACTCGACAGTATCCAAAGCGAACTTGCCGAGATGCGGGACGCGTGCAAAGAAATACCCGATCTTGTGCAAAGCTTAGCCGGAGAGATGCAAAAATTACAGATATCGCAGGCTAGGCTTGAAGACAATGTCCAGACTTTAACCAACCGCGTGGATAATGTGGAGATAGATGCACGGAAAAGTATTGACGCATATTTGGAAGTGCAAGCTCAAAAAGTAGAAAAAGAATTAAATGAATGGCTAGAAGTAAAGGATCGCGAGATATCTGCAAAGATTGAAAGCGATGTAAAAACAGCTGTAGAACAAGCGACTGCGGCCGCGAGTGTAAATATTGACGCTAGCGCTGCCGCACTACGTGCCGAATTAACACAGATCAAATCCCGTGTGACAGCGGAGTTGCCAAATTGGCAACAGGAGGTCGCGCGGAGACTGTCTGCGTTGGAAAGCAATGTAAACAGTGGCGGACAGATCATGAATCAGACTCCGCGTACTGATTACTATAATAACGCTGACGGTAGCCAGGGTGCGAGTGCGCAACCGCAACCTAATGCGAATTATGAGCACGAGCAACACGCGATACCGTGCAGCGCACATCACGAAGTGATGAATGTCCCAGAATGTAGCAATCAGACGTGCAAAAAAGAGGACAATGTAATAAAACACAGGACATTCCAACCCTTCAATAGCGAAAAACGAAATGTCCACCCTGTTGTATTTATTAAGAGCTTTAGGAATGTGTTTCCCAGGACATGGACGGAAAGACAAAGAATACAGTTCGTGGTCTCCTTTATTCAAGGTGACGCGGCACTGTGGGCCACCGACGTGTCCGAAAAATGTCTAACGATGCAACAGTTTGAAGGTGCATTCTTGCAAAAATTCTGGTCCGATAGCGTCCAAGAAAGGCTACGAAAGGAGTTGTACAGTCCAGAAATGTACAATCCTAAGATGGGAACGTTACGCAAATATTTCGAAAAGTATATAAACAAAACCAGGTACTGGGACGAGCCAATGTCCGATCGTGACATAATCAGATTAATAAAAATGAAGTTGCCCAGTGAAATTAAAAGATATTTCATCAATGTGCCGGAATACGATATAGAACAATTCATGGAAATAGTGGATTCTGTTGACCTATTGATCGAAGATATGAAAACCGAAAACAAGTGGAACCATGCAGGCTATAATCAACACAAAGCCGATTACAATAGCAGCCACAGTAATGGTAGTAACTTAGTACCAAATGGTAACGGGAATAGGCAAGAGCACCGGCAACAGAATCAAGGCACAAACAATGGCAATGGTTATAACGGCAACGGTTATAATCGTGAAAATCGAAAGAGACATCATGATGGACGCATGAGTAATGGACATAATGGTAACGGCAATCCGCAATGGCGGAACAACCGAAACCAGTGGCGTGGTCGTAACGAACCGACACCACAGTGGCAACAAAACACAGCGCCACAATGGAACGCCAACCCAGGTCCGTCACAGAACATGTCAGGGAGTTACAACCGACCACCACAAAACCAGAGCCATACACAATATCAAAATACACCATCGGGGAGGCAGGGCGGCCAACCCAACAGTAGCAACAACAACAACCAGAACCACAATGTGAGGTTAGTGGAAGTGACAGACAACTGTCAACCCACTAATGCTCATCCGTTAAACTAAAGACAGCCACAATACGCTCTCCGTTGTTGGCTGCAGGATGGTGTAGTGAGGGCACATTCACGGATGACAGCCATAAACTTTGTATGCTGAGATACAATGAAGGAACAAAAATAGAAAAGGAACTTGTAGACATACCGCAGAAGTGTAACCGAACCGACAAAAGTGTTGTGCAGGCTATATTGCAAGCAGATATGTATGGAGCACCAATACACATAATAGTCGATACCGGTGCGTCAACCAATGTCATGAGCGCAAATTTTTACAAGTACTTGAGTCAAAATAATAGAATACCAGTATTGCCAGTGAAGAATTGTCGTGTTACAGGTGCAATAGGTGCACAATCTTATATCATAAAGCACCAGGTGCAAGTCGAGTTTACGGTAGGAAATGAAGCAATGAAAAGCTCGTTCCTAGTAGTTAAGGGATTAGGTGTTGCTTGCATCCTGGGGATGGAATTTTTACGCCAGAGGGACGCAAAAATCGACCACTTGTGCGGGGAAGTAAGCCTTATGAATGAGGATAGACGTGTAATTTTGCCATTGTTGAGGACACGGGAAGTGCACGGTAAATATTGCCGGAGCTTTCAAACGAGATTCGAAGGAATACAGGTAATGAATTTATATTCTGACTTAAGTACAAGACAAGCGTATTATAAAGAATTTATTACTGAAGATAAAGAGGAAAAAAGGAAACTGATAGCCATGAAAGTTAGGGAGTCAGAACATTTGACTGAAGCACAACAAAACGAATTGACTCAGCTACTTACAGATTATGAGAATGTGTTTTCGGAAAAACCCGGTGTTATCGAGGGCTACACCTATAACATCGAAGTGGTACCTCACGATACTTTCTGTCACGCAAACTACATCATCCTGTGGTCGAATAAGGAGGCAATTACAAAGGACTCTATCCATACAAAGACTTAAAGAAGTTCGCTCAGTAGAGCAACGTTTACATTTGTGTGTAGTAGGTTAAGTTTATAGTGTATTTTTTCTGTGTGTAAATGTTAAGATTTTAGTGTAACATTTAAAGACAATGAGGCACACAAGATTAGTGCGATTCAATTTTGTAGATGTTAAGGAATAATAGTATTACTAAACAATTGCATTTTGAAAAAAAAAGTGAACGTAGATTTAAGAATATTTTAAAAATTTCATGTTGAAAAAAGCTAAAAAAAAAAGAAAAAAAATATATCAAAAAAAAATTTCAATAGCATTTAATGATGAAAGAATTTTTCATTAGTGTGTCATGAATATTTTTGAACTGTAGTAGTAACGCAACTTATGAAATTCAATATTATAGTGTATATGTTGTTCTATGTATTTATGTCTATACCGATCTTGAAATATGCTCAATCATAATTTACTAAACAACATGAGTGCAGGGTGTACATCACCCAAGGTACCTCATGTGTTGTGGACAAGGTACAAAGCAAATCAATAAACGCGACTACCGCTAAGCACTGTTAAAATATATTGCCATCTGCTAAGGCAGAGATTTGCACGAATTTGTAGAGTAAACAAAAGTCAAAAATCTAACATTAATCTAGGAACTTGCACGCTAGGCCTAGATTATAAAATGTCTACAATAATGCGAGAGGCAAAGTTTTGTAAAGTCGAGCCTGGCTCTGGAGAGCAAGTACGCAATGAGTGGGCAGACATGACATGGGGACTTACCTCAGATGAGACGGAAATACAATTGTATAGTCAAAAAATCTGAAGGCAAGTACGACTCTAAGTGGAAAATAAAAAGAGATAATCAGTGCGAGAGACTGGTAAAATCCAGCACGAACCAAAATCTAGTTCAGACTGAATGAAATACATTAGTGTTTGTGAACTAATCGAAACAGTTACTTTAAGCAGTGTGAAAAACTGTGAAGGTGAAACTGTGATATGGACAGTGAAGTGCTAGTATTGAACGTTCAACAGCGGTGAGGACGCCAAACGCCAATATTACGCACGAAAAACTGTGAATTTGCTTATAAATGTGAACTGTTAACGTGAAGTGAACCCACAGTCAATGTTTTTGGGACAGACTGTAGTTTCAGTGAGCACAATAATGCGGGATTGGAATGCGATGCGTGGACTGTTGCAAAACAGCGACCGCAGAAATGGCGAATGTTTGTGCTAAGCTCGTATTGGGACACTCACCAGTGCCTGCGAGTGCGGCGAAAACATAAATAATTTTTTCAAGACAAAAACTGACGTATGATGGAAACAGTATTGCATCAAAACTGCATTCACGGGAGAAGGTCCATGTCATGTTTTCTGCAAGACAGTGCTAGCTTGACACTCGGAAACTGGCGAAAACTTAACAACAACTGCCGCACTAATAAATGCTCCTTTCCCACTAGCGTAACCATCTGCAGCGGGAAACAAATATTACGTTGGTTGTGTGTGTGTTTCATGTACTACGTCGGAGATGCGTAGCAGAGCTGACTCCTGCCAACAAGAGCGGGGGGCGGATATCATCCCACTCCGCCACGCCCGGCCGAGACAGAAGCGCATCGCCAACGGTGCAGCCGATCAGCTGATTCTGACGTTCCGCGACGGCGAGACACACGCTGGCGTCGAGCGGGCGTTGACCTCTCCGCAGCCGCCGCGAACGCCGAGCACCGAACACACCAACCGACGCCGTCGCGAGCCAAACGTCGCGGCGTAGATCATCAACGACACCGCAATCAATTGTTTTAATGACCTCATTTTTTGCATAGTGCAACAAAAATATTTGTATGCACATCCTGTACTCCAATGACATTCCAGAAACAATTAAGTGAAAGTGACCAAAGCAGTTAGTCTGTCGCTCCGCCGAGGTTTTCCCCAGGTTTCCCTACGGCCGCGCCAAATGGGGAGCGAACAGTTGACACCCCTGGGACTTCAAGTTTATGGACTAACTCGTGATTGTATACCTTTGAACACTGCAAAAGTTACAACCCTAAGAAGAAGCAATCAAAATAAAACTAGTTGTATTCTATGTCCTTTTGTACATGACTGCATACGTAACCAATTGTATATTATATTGTTATGTAGATAACTTCATCTGTATTACACTTTGTGTGCAACACACCTCAGTAATTACAACATACGATGTGACATATATAGACTATGAAAGAAAACTCTGCGTGTGGACACTGTGGACATGAAAGTGGAAATATTTATGTCAAAAAACACGAACATTTTTTATGACATAAACATTTCGGGGGGCAATATAGCGTCCCCAGTCCCATATTACGAAAAGACCATATTTATAAAGAAGACATTCATAATTTGTAAGAGATTTTTTTTCTCATGTAGCCTTAAAATAATAATTTCTCTGTGTAGGTTTAGATTGCAAAGAAATGATTTATGACAGAATGATCTAAAGAGACGCCCAGTTACACTCTTTTGTTAATTTTTTAGTCGACCTTACTTCTTCGCTTGTCTTGAATGTGTCTAGAGGGACATCTTGCGTGTGCTGACGAATGTAAGCATATTTGTATGAGTTAAGCATATAATATACTGATTTTATATTATTGTGCACTTTTAATTTGTAAGAGGTGATCCCGATTTCATGTCCGCCTTCCTTGAATTAACCTGCATTCAAGTAATTTACAGCTCAACAATCGCAGCGGCCGATGCAGCCAACGACGCCATTACGTGGCGATATTAACTTATGAAAATTTAGCGGAAGCTGAAAACTCGCCCGCTATTGGCATAATATCAATTTTTCTCCACAGCCGCACGAAGTTGCAGAAATACTTAGCTTTAAGATTCTTATTTTCAGTACCATAGCCGAGACCCAGAGCCAGGACTCTGACTACAATACAATGGTTAACGGAGGTAAGAAAATACTCTCGCGCGTGTGTGGGCCGCAATTGTAATTAATAACTAAAGATCTTTTGCTTTAACGTCAACTGACTAGCCGAGGAAATTTATATGAAAAGTTTATTACATTGTTCAACTTAAATATCATTTTTATTAAGGCCCACCACGTAAGTCGGCAACAATCAAAAAAATAATAATAACAATAATAATATATACATTAAAATACGACGACCGACGGACGCGAGATAGTATTGGCGCTCGCTGTACTGCAGTAGTTCGATTAACGAAGATTTTTGTGAAGTATGTGATTCATGAAAGGTATAGGTTATTGTTAGTCAGGGCCTTTCTTTTGTAGGGATTGTTGAAAGTCAGATTCCCCGTGTATGATGGCATCACTAATTACGTAACAAGTAGCCAGAGGGGATAGTTAAGAATTGTGACAGTAAAGAGGTCCCAAATGAGCTGAAGCATGCAAATAACATTTTAAGTATTCTGCATATGTGCTGATGTAACTACTGACGTAAATTTAATTCTGTATAGGTTTTTGATATTGTTGTAGCACAGTATTGCATGTGTTAAGGCAGTATTTTAATTGTTGCATACATTCGTTAATGTGAATGTCATTATCCTGGAGTTTTGGCACTGTTGGTCTTATAATTACTATAAACCATGAAAAATTTAGTGTTTATCAAGGATCTGATGATCGATTGCCACCACAATTCAAAATCGAAAATTTTTGTTTGATATGTAATTACTAATTGTGTCTTTATTTAACATTGTACTAGCAGCCTTTATGAATATTTTCATGTGAGATATGAGTACGAGATCATCACTGAGAGATAGTGTGATGTCACACATGAGACTGAGCCATACTTTGAGTGAAGTTGCTATCTTTACCAGCGAAATGGAGGGTACTCACTATAGACTTATGCTTACCATATCAATCAGTCATGATCTATGGCACTCCAACTGGACTAATACTGCAGACAGTCCAGACAGGGGGAGGAGCTAGCTGTCAAAACGTTGACTGAAATATTAATATTAAGTGTGACTTCCAGTGGTTAGTGCACTGCAGACGTCCTATATTGCCATGACTCGAGAAGATATCATGTAGGACTGAAATGTAAGCTATTTTTCTCTCTGAGATCTCTACAATCATGTTTTCCTTAGCAGATGCAACGTAGTGGGTTCTGTACTCCATGGTTCCATTTGTCAACAATGAATAACTAGAGTTGAAGACAGAGTTCATTCTGGAAACACCCTCTTAAGCCCATTCTAAGCCCCAACCATGCATCATTTTCCACACAAACAATACTGCAAACAATGTCATTAACTTCCACTCATTCGACAGCAGACTGATATTAAAAGTTTATTATGTTAGGTTGTTTGGTGCTTAAGAACACATTCAGGAAGAGAGCAATAAAAAGTTCTGCTTCCTTAAAAATTAGTTTCATTTGTAGATATTTGAGTTTTTTCCATCAAACTAGACTGTTATTTATACTGTATTCATAATGTCTGTTTCAGTCAAAAGATCTTAATTTATAGTGTATTCAAGTACTTTGTTTCTGTCTGCGTATGAGGTCAATGTGTCCTTCTGAGTAACTATATATATATATATATATATATATATATATATATATATATATATATATATGTGTGTGTGTGTGTGTGTGTGTGTGTGTGTGTGTGAGTGTGTGTGTGTGTGTGTGTTTATGTATGTGTGTTTGGGTGTTGGTGTATATATACATATATATATATATATATATATACATATTTGTGTGTGTGTGTGTGTGTGTGTGTATGGAACTAACATGGTTAATACGGTAGAGATGCCCTATATTGTTTTACTCTTTTTGAGAAATGTTATTAAGTAAGAGAACAGTTGTGTAAAATAATGATGTTCTGATAATATGGACCCATAAACATATACATTGCTATTAGAGTATCAGTCCATTATATGTTAGTGTAGCTACTCAATAATTATTGTGTTTGTTTAGGTGCATGCGGCAGGTTAAGTTACCACTTCTGGAATGCTGAGCACCTTGCAAAAGAGCATTCAATATTTGCTGTAAATTCAAGGGGTGTTTGATGGAAGCCTTTCGTTAAAATGTCAATGCTCAATTTATTCATTCTTACATGAATTCTGGCTCGTAAGTCTGTTCAAAAGCTTCCCTGTAAGAACTATCGATTGCTCAATTCATTCAGTGATGGTATGTCCATAAATGTATACCTTGTAGATATTATGTATGGACCAGTAACATAACTGCATGTGCAGTGTCACTTGTTTAAGGGCTTTGTTTTATAGTGGACAAAGTGTTGTCCTTAGTTTTTCGATCTTCTCATATCACTACTCTGCATGTTCTGTTCTGGACGACTAGTGTTGCAACTTGCTCATGGACTCTAGTACCTGTGTTGACATTACAGTCTGATAGCTGTTGGTGAAGTTCCAGGAAGCCTTATGCAGCATGGTATAATACTCTGTATGGAACGTTCCAGGTCCTTAAGTAGGCCTTCATTTGTTTTCAGACTTAACTTGCTTTGGGCAAAGAGATATGTTTTGAGCCATGTCTGTGGTATAGTATTTGATTCTCATTCGGTTACCAGTACTGTCAGAGGTAATGGCTACATCACATTACTGCTTATTCAATGTATTTGATTCTCATTCGTTTACCAGTACTGTCAGAGGTAATGGCTACATCACATTACTGCTTATTCAAGGGCATTCTTAACTGCCCCTATGTTTAGAATTTTCTTTGTACAGTTTCTTACACATTGTGGCTTTGTCTACCACATGGACTACCAGATGGCATGTGTAATCCTTCATTTGTTATTGATTTTCAATTGAGTATTAATAATAGGTAATTTAGTTAAAATGTGTATCATTTATTTCCCTTCCGCAGTCACTTTTGAAATAAATAAATTTTTACTGTCACATGATTTATTATTCACTCTGGAGTCTAAATTTAATTCGTGCATGAATATTACTGCTAACTCTGCTTTCAACACGACTATTAGTTCATGGGAAGTAAAAGTGCAATCAGCAGAAGCTGTCCCAAACAGCAGTCTGCAGAAGATCATTGAAAGCTTTGCATACATCTCAGAAAGTAAGTAGTGTTGCTGAGACTCTGAGACAACTTGTTTTCGAGATTATATCTGACATAATGATTATATTTCATGATCTTGGGCACACATCTCTTGACTGTCAGATTGAAGCTCACATTGTAATTGCCTTGGTCTATATACATGTCACATGTAGTATACATTCGCCGAACTAAGCTACAAAACTTTGAGAAGTAACTGTGGCCCTAAATTCGTTCCAGTATTCATTCATGCCCCCCACTTGTTCCAGTTGCTAATTTTATTATTTTATACCACATATGTTTATAAGAATGTGCTCAAATAGCGTTATCAGTTACTCCTTGAGTCATGATTGTCTAGGCAAAGGGCACATTTTAAGGTCACTTTACTGAAATCACATACCCTTATGTATTGAGGTGAGCTAGGACAAAGATTAAGAGGCATACAATCGCCAACGACTAAAATCAAAATTCTTATTCCGCCTCTATATTGGACATCCAACAGCTTGCTGCAGTCACGTCTGCAGCTTTGGAAATGTTATAATAATTAAAAACCTTAATATGTGCAATTACTACAAGGACTTCTGTACTTGTATCTTCACAACCACTGACTCACTAAGACACTGGTGTGTATACCCTAGCGCTCTATACTGTAGATCATGATTCCATAAGAAGAAATACAAACTCCCATTCACATCACAGTGCAACATACATAGATAATGATATAATACTGGTAGTATAAAATCCGGCCGAATATATTGTTTACACCCGAAAACCAACACTTATAAGATTTTGGAACTTTGGAAACTTTTTTTCATTTTTAGTTATTACTTATGCCTGCACTTGATCTTACATTTATATGACAATGAGTAATAGACACATATGTTTGCCACAAAGTACAGTATTTTCTCCACATGAGTGCAGGGTACAGGGTTATGTTATCTGTACTGAAAATAATTACATATCACACCAAAAATTACAATCTGGCTTAAAGATTCTAGTTAATCAGGAGGATCAGAAACACATTCCTTATGCTCTTAGTTAAAAGCTCCAGACTGCGCCTCTGCGGTGTGGCGCTGCCTCAGCAACAGCGACTATTTGCTGTGTGCAGCTCTGCGGGAGGCGCCTGACCTGGCATGGGGTCTGCTTCCAGCTCTGGACGCAATGTGTCGGCTGCCTGCACGTGCATGTTTCATGTGGCCAGCCCAGGCGTGAGCACCTGCTCAACAATAAACAGAATATATGATGTTCCTCTGACACCTGCGTACTCTCCTGTCTCATCAGGAAATGTTAGTAGGCTTGACAAAAACTTTGATCTACAATTGACACAGATACTAACCTTAAATTGTATAAGTATATAACACACTGAAGACTTGGATCACACACAACTAGTTTTCTGACTAATTTCCTTTGGACTAAATGCTGCTTCAAAGATCAAGAGCACTGCTCAAAGCCATAACTTTTCGTTTTAGCATATCCAGCTATACAAAGTGTAGCATTAAGTGGATATTTTACACTATAGTGATCTGATATACAAACAGGGTGATTTTCATTAATATTTAAAAACTCTCAAAGCGGAGTATAAGACTCTGAGACAAGAAATTTAATACAACATACATGGAGCCAGAAACGTCAGCAAATATTCTAAATGTGGTTGACGAATTTTTCACATGTTACATGACCAGTTTATGTACCTCCCCACAGGTGCAGTGGTAGTGGTCAGTACTAAACACTGCTCTGCTAGCGTACTACGTTTTCCTAATGGTAGATAGATTCACCATAGTCTTGTAGTGCCACTACCATGAACACTACAGTATCACACTCTATAATGCAAGATTAAACGCAGAATAACCTTGTGGAGCAATGTGTAGAAGTGCCACTACAGTGTGGGTAGGATAGACTGATCTAGCCATTGCACTTGCAATAAAGTATGTATCCCCTGGTACCATCACATGTGCAACATTTGTCATCCACTTGGTTGGGGGATTTCCTGAAATTTGCGACCATATGTGTCTCATGTCAAATTACTTATCTCAGAGTCATCTACGTCACTTTAGGTTTCATAAACAGTAATACGAATCGCGCTGTATTCTTATAATGGGGATGAAACTCAGGCAGGTATAAGCTATGTACCTGTGATAACTTCAATTCCATCATTGCTAAACATACCTCCTTGTAGAGTTCGGTAGTATGCACACATCTTAAGCTGTAAGACTTATGGCATTTTGATGCTAAAACTCAGTTTCTGTAACTCGCTCTAAATACCACTTCTGAAACATGTCAAAGCGCTTAAAAAACCGTGGAAAGACGACATCATGAAATCTCACTGATGGTCACTAAGAATTTTCGAAACATATGATTAACGTTTACCATATTTCAGTAAACTTTCAACTATTTTTGTTAACTTGTTTGTTGGCACAGACATATTGTTCTACCAGAAAGAGTAACTGCAGTAACTTTCTTTCTGATTTCAAAGAAAGGTTAAATGACAGGCAACTAAATGATTAGCTCAGAAATGTATAGTGTGTGTTGCTCAAAAGAAAACATGTTCTTCCAAATTAGAAAACTCTTAGATTTATTTCTGAGTTCTTGCGATTCTACATCGTACATCTAAAACTACTTTCTACTTTGTGAGGTTTGTTCCATAAGTGTGTTGCACTCAATTACACTGGGATAATTTTCTTAATGTTATCTGTATTGAAAATAATTACATATCACACCAAAAATTACAATCTGGCTTAAAGATTCTAGTTAATCAGGAGGATCAGAAACACATTCCTTATGCTCTTAGTTAAAAGAGTGGCGTTAAAATATGTCGAATAAGCAGTCGTTGTCTTATGGAAGTAATTCCAGATGTGGAGAGGGCTCTCCTGGATGCCATGAAGAGCACAGGGTACAGCCAACTGCAGGTTGTTGCTCACGTTGGTGCCAATGATGTGTGTGACTTTGGATCAGAAGAGATTCTCTCTAGTTTCGAGAGGCCAACAGAAATGGTAAAGGCTGCCAGTCTTGCTTGCAAGATGAAAGCACAGCTGAGCATTTGCAATATAGTCGATAGGACCGATTGCGGAGCTCTGCTACAGAGCCGAGTGGAGGGTCTGAATCAGAGGCTCAGACGGTTCTGCGACCGTGTAGGCTGCAGATTCCACGACTTGTGCCAAAGGGTGGTTGGGTTTCGGGTTCCGCTGAATAGGTCTGGTGTCCACTATACGCAGGAGGCGGCTACACGGGTAGCTGGGGCTGTGTAGCGTGGAATGGTTGGTTTTTTAGGTTAGAGGGTCTCGGGAAAACACAAGTAGGGCTTCAGTCACAAAGAGTGCAGGCTGAACATAGGAAGAACGTAGATACAAGAACCGTTGGTATATAATTTGTAAATTGTCGTAGCTGTGTTGGGAAAGCACCGGAGCTCCAAGCGCTAATAGAAAGCACTGATGCTCAAATCGTTATAGGCACTGAAAGCTGGCTAAAGCCGGACATAAGCTCAGCCGAAATTTTTGCGTGAAGCTAACGGTGTTCCGTTAGGCTAAACACGGTTGGCGGTGGCGTGTTTGTTGCTGTCAGAAGTAGTATATCTTGTCGCCAAACTGAAGTAGAAACTTCCTGTGAGTTAGTATAGGCAGACGTCATTGCTGCCAAACGGAACAAAATAATAATTGGATCCTTTTACCGACCTCCCAATTCAGATGATACAGTTGCTGAAAGGTTCAAAGAACGGTTGAGTTTGATTTTGAACACATACCCGACTCATGCGACAACAGATGGTGGTGATTTTAATTTACCCTCAATATGTTGGCGTAAATACATGTTTAACTCCGGAGGTACGCATAAAATATCATCCAAAATTGTGCTAAACGCATTCTCTGAAAATTGTTTCGAGCAGTTAGTTCATGAGCCCACGCGAATAGTAAACGATTGCGAAAACACACTTGACCTTTTAGCAACAAACAACCCTGAGTTAACAACCAGCATCAAAACCGATTCAGGGGTTAGTGAACACAGAGTTGTCGTAGCGAGATTGAACACTGCAATCCCCAAATCCTCGAAAAATAAGCGAGAAAGATACCTTTCAAAAATCAGAAAAAAATTCACTTGAAGCCTTCCTAAGAGACAATCTCCACTCATTTCAAGCTAATTATATAAGTGTAGACCAGATATGACTTGGATTCAAGGAAATAGTGTCGGCAGGAATTGAGAGATTTATTCCAAATAAATTAACAAACGACGGAGCTGATCCTCCTTAGTACACAAAACGGGTTAGAGCACTTGCAGAAACAACGAAACAAACGTGCCAAATTGAAACAGACGCAAAATCCCCAAGATTGGCGATCTTTTACTGAAGCTCAAAATTTAGCACGGACTTCAATGCGAGATGCCTATAACAGTTCCGCAACGAAACGTTGTCTCGAAACCTGGCAGAAAATCCAAAGAGATTCTGGTCTATGTGAAGTATGTTAGCGGCAAGCAACAATCAATGCCTTCTATGCGCGATAGCAATGGACATACTATCGAAGACAGTGCTGCCAACTCAGAGTTACTAAACACAGCCTTCCGAAATGCCTTCACAATAGAAGACAAAGTAAACATTCCTGAACTCGAATCGAGAACAGCTGACAAAATGTGTAACGTAGAAGTAAATATCCTCGGAGCAATGAAGCAACTTACATCACTTAATAAAAGCAAGTCTTCTGGTCTAGACTGTATACCAATTAGGTTCCCTTCGGAGTATGCTGTGCAGTAGCAACATACATAACAATCATATACAACCGTTCACTCGCCGAAATATCCGTACCCAAAGACTGGAAAGTTACATAGGTCACACCAATATTCAAGAAAGGCAGTAGGAGTAATCTACTAAATTATAGGCCCATATCGTTAACGTGGATATGCATCAGGAGTCTAGAATATACATTGTGTTCGAACATTATGAATTACCTCGAAGAAAACGTGGGTTTAGAAAGCATGAATTGTTGAGTGCTATTGACTTGCTATTGACTTACAAAATGACAAGTGCAATCAATGTAATTGAAAATTGCTTATAGGGAAGCGCAATTTTATGTATTTTTGAATTAACTCTAAGTTTATTAGCGATTGAGTTGATACCTATACACTATTTCATTGAATGTCAGTAAAAATGGAACAGGAATTATTACCTTCCCCTTACTTTCGCCTCTGTGTTTACCAGTGGGAGCTTTAGGAATCTTAAATATTTGATCATCTTTTAATAAGAGTTTTAGTTATATATGCACTTCTGTAGGGATAACAAGCGAACTGCCTTTGTGTGCCTTGAAATTTAATTCGTTATTGTCTGTACCAATAATACCTAGGTCACTTTTGTGAAACTTTTGCCTTTTTCCAGGCGTTACACGCTCTTTCATGATGCTGTCAATACATTTCACTAAAACATCAATACACATATGTACAACACATCCCTCTATATTCTTCAGTCTGTAGAGGACGGTTTCCTTATCTATGTTTTGCTTTTAATTCACCCTTAAGCCATTTATTTTTACAATATATCTTGATATTGTCAGACAGTTCAACGAAGTAAACTTCCTTACAAATCCATTTGCTTGTACACACATCAATTACTTTAAATTGCTTCTTTGGTACATATTGATCAGCAAACTTGCTTTACTGGGCACCGCAAGAAATATTTTGTGCATGTGGCGCTAAGGAAGTTCAAAGAATGTTAAGAATTGGATTATGCAATACACAGTCGTAACGACATATTTTATAACAGACAATCAATTTTGGTCTAGGATCAGACCATCATCAGGACTCCAGTACCAAAGAAAATCAGGAACCCGCATCACAAAGTGTGTAACATGAAAGCATACAGCTGATAAGTGAGACACCAATAAATACTTTACAGCTTATAGCAAAGTAACAAAGAACGTACAGACGCATCTTAGCTCTGTGTCTCCATGATTGTAGTATGAGATACAGGATGTACAATCTTCCAACTTTGCTATTAGCTTGGTCCATTTATCCTTATAGCTGTTAACTGTAAGAAAACCGCATGGATCCAACATAATAGGTAAAAGATTTAACGAAAAGCCAATATGCATCTGCTAGAAATACACTCCACTGACGTTAAGATCATGCATAACAACAAACTCAAGGGGGATCCATTATATTACAATATTAACAGTTTAATAACAGATTACTCAAAATACATCTATTATACTACAGCACTAATAGTTCAGTTACCGTCTGCATGTTATGGTTACTAGACAGCGTTAGTAGAAACACAGGTAGACACATCTCAGTTTAACCAACACTGAAAGTGTTTTATACAGGCAGAGACCTTATACACGGTTTAATAGTCATTATAAGTGCTAACATCGCTAGATCTAAACATTGCTCTAGTTCTTTGTTTAATACATCACTTATCTAGAGTTATAAGGAAAGGCTATCAATGTTCAGCAGTGCCATATGGATTAGGGGAATTACAGATCATCACGTGGTTTAACAATAGACTTACACAGCATCAAAGTAAGTCACCAGCCAATGTCATACTGATATTTGCTTAATAGTTCTCAGTTGGAATTCTTGCCTAGTTATTGTCTTAGTTTATCAAGCTACGTTATAACAGAAGGTCGTGTTAGGTGGGTCATGGAGCCCTTCAGGAACATAGCGGGCAGGGAAGAAGTCCAACGTTCACTCGGTGTGCTCGCCGGGATGTGGAAGAGGCTCTTCCAGCGGCTATCATGCGTGCAGGGTGAAGCCAGCTGCAGATTGTTGCTCATTTCGGCACCAACGATGCCAGTCGTCGGGTTTCTGAGGAAATCCTTTTGTCCTTTCGACGGCTGGCTGAATTGGTGAAGGCAGCCTCCATCTCACCAGGAGTGGAAGCTGACGACCTGCAGCATCATACCGAGGGTGGACCGGGGTCCTCTGTTTTGGAGTGGAGTGGAGAATCTAAACCAGATGCTACGTCGACTCTGTGACGAAACTGGTTGTAGATTCCTCGACTTACGCTATGGGGTGGAAGGTTACAGGACGCCCCTCGATGGATCGGGGGTTCATTATACACAGGAAGCAGCTACATGGGTAGCACAGTGCTTGTGGCGTGCCCGTGGGGTTTTTTTAGATTAGGTTCCTCCCCATGGGAAACAAACGGTTGGCCCGAAAAATTACCAGATCATGACACTGATGTGGGTGTTCCAACTGTAAAAATTGTTAGTTCGCCTAAACACGTCATTCCAAAGGATTTAAATACACTTAATCTCATGTTAGTAAATTGTCGAAATGCCTGTAGAAAGATCCCCGAGTTAATCTCCGATATAAACAGTAGCAATGCCAATATTGTATTAGATAGGAGGGATAGGACTGATGCTATAGGAGGTGGTGTGGTCATTGCAGTTAATAGTTGTTTAAACACAGTTGACATCGTTAATGGGTCGGACTGTGAAATAGTTGGGATAAAGCTGTCAATCAGACAAGGACTGACCATTGTAATAGGATGCTTTTATAGACCACCAGCATCTTCAACAAACGTCACAGAACGTTTCAGGGAAAGTCTTGAGTACATAGGAAGTAAATATCAAAATTATCCATAGGTGGAGACTTTAATCTAGCATCCATTGACTGGCAAACTTACACGTTTATCACAGGGGGCAGAAGCTAAGATTCGTATGAAGTTATTCTAGGAGCGCTCTCAACATACAACCTTGAGCAATTGGTTAGAAAACCAACTCGAGATGTGAACATATTAGATATCTTGGCGACAAACAGACCTGATCCTTATGAGGAAGTTAATTTAGAAGAAGTTATTAGCCGCGACAGTAATGTCGTTGTGGCATCTGTGTCAGTTGTAGCTGCAAAAAAAAAAAAAAAAAAAAAAAAAAAAAAAAAAAAAAAAAAAAAAAAAAAACCTCGTAGAGTTCTCTTGTTTGGGAAAGCAAATGAAATTGTCATTAATGAATATCTTCATCGTCAGCTCCAATCACCGCGGGACAGAAAGATATTGAGCATCTTTGGTCGGAATTTAAAGATATTGTTCACCATGTGCTAGGGAAGTATAAGCCCAGCAAAAGTAGGGGGGAGGGAAAGGATCCACCTTGGTACAACAAATATATTAGGAAGTTGCCGAGAAAGAAGAGAATTTTTCACAGTAGTTTTAAACGTAGTAACTGCCCCGCTGACAAACAGAAATAATGCGAAATAAAAGCAGCTGTCAGAAGGACAATGAGAGACTCTTTAACAAATTTGGAAGCAATATTTTATCTGCAGATAATAAAAATAACCAAAAAAATTTTGGTCATCCGTAAAATCTATGAACGCTCAAATAATTCAATACCTTCTCTTGCTGACAGTACGGGTAATATAACTGATGATGATAAACAGAAGACCGAAATTCTAAACCTAGCTTATAGCAACTCGTTTACGATAGAGGACTGCAGCACCATTCCCCCTTTCAATTATCTAACAAACGCAAGGATGGCTGACATAGTGTTTAATGTATCTGAGATTGTAAAACAGTTAAGATCCTTAGACGGCAGGAAGGCATCTGGCCCAGACGGTATTCCCGTTAGATTTATGTTAAATACGCTACAAATATAGCACCATTCTTATCCGTCATCTATCAGAGATCATTGGAACTGCGACAAGTTCCACGGGACTGGAAGAAGGCCCAGGTCATAGCAATCTATAAAAAGGGTAGAAAATCGGATGCACAAAATTACCGGCCAATTTCACTGGCATCGATTTGTTGTAGAATCATGGAACATATTTTGTGTTCAGACATAATTATCTTTCTAGACTCTGAGAAGCTCATCTGCAGAAATCAACACTGCTTTAGGAAACAGCGGTCATGCGAGATACAGCTGGCCTTCTTTGTACATGATGTACAACAGGGTCCCATGATGTACCGGCTCCCAGGCTGATGCCATATTTCTCGACTGTCGAAAGGCGTTCGACTCAGTTCCGCACTGTCGCTTGCTACAAAAAGTACCCCCTTACGGTGTATCCAATGACATATGCGGTTGGATAGAATGACTGGCAGTTATCTCTCAATATTAGAAAGTGTCGCCCTGAATGGGGTAACTTCAACAGAAACAAGAGTAACTTGAGGTATGCCCCAGGGCAGCGTAATAGGTCCTCTGCTTTTAACGATTTACATAAACGATTTGGTTGATGGTATTGACAGCGGCCTTAGACTGTTTGCCGATAAAGCTGTAGTCTACAGGAAAGTAGTATCACACGAAAGTTGTGAACAAATCAATGAGGATTTGCAGAAAATAAATGAGTCGTGTAATGACTGGCAGTTATCTCTCACTATTAGAAAGTGTAATTTACTTCGTGTAACAAGGCGGTAACATAAGTCAAGTATCTATGTGTGACTTTTCGAAATGATCTCAAATGGAATGATCAGTTTACACAAGTAACGGGTAAGGCGAACTCTAGATTTCGTTTTATTGGTAGAATCCTGAAGCGATGCAGTCCTTCAACAAAAGAAATAGCTTACAATACGTTAGTTCGTGCAGTCTTAGAGTACTGTTCGTCTGTACGGGACCCTTACCAGTTGGGTCTGATTCAAGAGATTGAGAAGGCCCAAAGAAAAGCGGCAAGATTCGTGACTGGTACATTCAGCCATCGCGAGAACGTTACAAATCTCATAGAAAGTTTGAAGTTGCAGATAGACGAGACGCTAAACAGAAGGTTCTGCTCTCTCAGGGCCGAAATCCAATCTTCACTGAGGATGTAGAGCATATATTATTACCACCAACTTTCAAACCACGTAGTGATCATCATTCAAAGATAAGGGGAATAAGAGCTTGTACTGAGGGGTTCAGAGAGTCGTTTCTCCCTTGCGCGATTCGCGAGTGGAACAGTGAGGGGGGTGGGAGAGAAATGTGACTTTGGCGCGAATTGTGCCCTCCGCCACAAACCGCTTGATGGCTAGCGGTGTATTTATGTAGATGTAGATGTAGAAATGCATGACATGTTCACGTATATTTCATAAGAGAAACAGCACAGTTATGGATCGAACATCATCAACCAGACTTTTAAGGTCTTTTAATTGGTTACTATTACATCAAAAATGTTACTAAATAATGGTATGTTAATCTGAATAAAGGTTCTATAAATGTGAATGAAGGAATGGTATGTTCATCTGAATTTTTAGCACCTATTAGGCATAAGATTCCACAACTGTTGCACGTTACATAATTATCAGAACTCGTTACCTGCATCTTGCTTATTATTCTGATCAATTGCCTTAATTAGTTACTAATTATCCAAACGTTCATAACTTTTCATCACATGGCGTTAAAAAGTATACAATAATTCATTTGCGAGTGGGTTCTTTGTACATTTTCTTGCAGGGCATTAAAATAACAAAAATTTGTAGCATCAACAATTCTTGTCACACTATAACAATCAGTAACCACTAGTAGTACAACACATATTCAAAAACTACACAGTAAATTCCATGAGCTAAATCCTTATATAATCTCGACTATTCAGGTAAAAGTATATATTGCTATCAGTTTATGATAGCTCAATAGTGTAAAAAATCACTTGTGGCCTTTGTGACCAGGAATACATACCCTAACAGGAAGGAAGCTTAACATAAGATTTAAAGAACATTGTAAACCCAGGCATAAATCTTTTTTTAGTGACAACCTTACAAAACTTGAAAATACAATGGGGAACATTGAAAAAACGTGTAAATATTTCATGAAATGGAAAAAGGTATTCAGATTAATCTTCTGAAGGAGGCAGAGATGTATAACAATCTAAAAACCCAACCTAAAAGATACTTAATGTACAGAGAGAGCCTAACAACACAAAGTACTTTGAGAACTTTGTTGATGTCTTTGCCAGAATGCAGGTCAAATTATACCAATGTCCGTTATGCCATGTTGTAAGTTAAGGCTACATAGTTTGTGTTGAGTCCTCATAGTCAATTTCAGCATGATTCAAGGTATGCATAGATGTTTTGTAAAAGTTTAGTACTATGGCAGGATAAAAAGTTTAAGGAATTTATCATGATCTTCGCTGTTGGCGTTGTATACACAGTTTGGTGTGGTGAACTATCTTCCTGAATGATCCTGTCAAAGCTTCAATGCTGAATTATATCTTGTGGAGTGGACAGAAATTTTAAGTGGAAATTGGGAAGTGAATATGCTATTAATAGCCTTTTGAAAAACTTTCTGTTAAGTATCGAACTTCTGACTGCATGTCATTCTTTATTCACCAGAGTTTATAAATGTATGATGACATCACTAATTAGGTAGAAGGGATAGTTAAGAACAGTGACAACTAAGAGGTATTAACTGAGCTGTAAAGTGCAAATAACATATTAGGTATTCTCAATACGTAATAATGTAAAAATTGATGTAAATTAAAGTGTGTGTAAGTTTACAATATTTTTGTAATACATTCCTTGCTTTGTTGAGGCAGTATTTTAATAGTTGCCTATATTCATTAATGTGGATTTCATCCTGGAGTTTTGGCGCTGTTGGTCTTATAATTACTATAAATGTCAAGGAAAAAATTTGTGTTAATTAAGGCTGTGATGATCTACTTCTACCACAATTCAAATCGAAATTTTTTTGTTGTGTCTTTATTTAACATTGTACTAGCAGTCTTTACAAATATTTTCGTGTTGAGATATGAGTACAAGATGATCACTATGAGATAATGTGAGGTCACACATGAGAATGGGTCATGCTTTGAATGGAATTGCTATCTTTACCAGCAAAATTGTGGGCACTCACACTACACAAATAGCATATCAAACAATAATGCTCTATGGCATTCCCACTGGACTAATACTACAGACACTCCAGACTGGGTGAGGTGCTAGCTGACAAAATGTTGATTGAAATGTTAATATTAGGAGTGACCGCCAGTGGTTAGTGCACTGCAGACGTCCTACATTGCCATGGCTTGAGAAGATATCATGTAGGACTGAAATCTAAGCCATTCTTCTGACTGCGGTCTCCACAATCATGTTTTCCTTGTCAGGCGCAACACAGATGGTTCTGTACTCCATGATTCTGTTTGTGAACAATGATTAACTAGAGTTGAAGAAACAGTTTATTCTAGAAACAGCCTCTTCATTTTCTACATGCATCGTTTTCTACACGGAGCAATACTGTAAACAATGTCATTAACATAATTTACATCCACTCATTCGACAGCAGACTGATATTGAAAGTGTAATAGACTAGGTTGTTTGGTGCTTAAGTAACAAATTCAGGAGGCTAGCCACAAAAAGTTCTGGTTTCTTAAAAATTTGTTTCATTTGTAGGTATTTGCGTTCTTTTCCATAAAAAAAAGATTATTTATACTGTATTCATAAATGTTTCAGACAAACGATATATATATATATATATATATATATATATATATATATATATATATATATATATATATATATGTGTGTGTGTGTGTGTGTGTGTGTGTGTGTGTCTATGTGTGTGTGTTGGTGCATATGTATATATATCTGTGTGTGTGTGATTTCAGAAGCATTGCGTTCTGATATGTATTCACTTAAAATGGATGATAACTGCTCTTGGGAGATCTGGTTTACTCACAAGATATATGTCTGAAGTAACATTGTTGATGTGGTAATGATGCCATATAATTTTTACTCTTTTCAGGAAATGTTACTAAGAGTACAGTTATTTAAAATAATGATGGTCTGTTGATATGGACCCATAAAGATATACATTGCTATTAGAGTATCAGTCCATTATATGTTAGTGTAATTACTCAATAATTATTGTGTTTGTGTTAGGTGCATGCCGGAGGTTAAGTTACCATTTCTGGAATGCTGACCACCCTGCAAAATAGCATTCGAGATTTGCTGTAAATCTAAGGGGTGTTTGATGAAAACTTTTCCTTAAAATTTCAATGATCAATTTATCGATTCTTATATGAATTCATGCTCGCAAGTCTGTTCAAAAGCTTTTCCTACCAGAACTATCGATTGCTTAATGCATTCCAGTCTTTGACTATTCGAGTGATAGCATGTCCACAAACTTATACTTTGCAGACACTGAGTATGGACCAGTCACAGAACAGCATGTACTGTGTCACGTGTTTATGGGCTTTGTTTTATAGTGGACAAAGTGTTGTCCTTAGTTTTGCGATCTTCTCATCTCGTGAGTTCCACATGTTCTGTTCTGGACGACTGGTGTCGCAACTTGCTCATGGACTCTAGGTAACTGAATTGACATTACATTCTGATGGCTATTCTCACACTACAAACTACATCTACAGCTACATGAATCCTCTGCAAATCACATTCAAGTGCGTGGCAGGGGGTTCATCTGGCACCTACACAATTCTCTATTATTCCAATCTCGTATAGCGCGTGGAAAGAGTGAACACATATATCTTTCTGTACGAGCTCTGATTTCCCTTATTTTATCGTGGTGATCGTTCCTCCCTGTGAACGTTGGTGTCAACAAAATATTTTCGCATTCGGAGAAGAAGGTTGGTGATTGGAATTTCGTGATAATATTCCGTCACAACGAAAGACGTCTTTCTTTTAATGATTTGCAGCCCAAATTCTGTATCATTTCTGTGAATCTCTCTCCCATACTTCGCGATAATACAAAACGTGCTGCCTTTCTTTCAACTTTTACGATGTACTCCGTCAGTCCTACCAGGTAAGGATCCCACACCGCGCAGCAGTATTCTAAAAGAGGACAGACAACCGTACTGTAGGCAGTCTCCTTAGTAGGTCTGTGACATTTTCTAAGTGTCCTGTCGATAAAACGCAGTCTTTGGTTAACCTTCCCCACAACATTTTTTATGTGTTCCTTTCAATTTAAGTTGTTTGTAACTGTAATTCCTAGGTATTAAGTTGAATTTACGGCTTCTAGATTAGACTGATTGATCGAGTAACCGAAGTTTAACGAACTCCTTTTAGCACTCATGTGGATGACCTCACACTTTTCGTTATTTGGTGTCAATTGCCACTTTTCGCAACATTCGGATATTATTTCTATATCATTTTGCAGTTTATTTTGATTTTCTGATGATATTATTAGTCGATAAACGACAGCGTCATCTGCAAACCACCGAAGACGGCTACTCGAATTGTCTCAAAAATCGTTTATATAGGGGGAACGCCAGAAATCACTTCTGTTTTATTCGATGACTTTCCGTCAGTTATTACGAACTGAGACCTCTCTGACAGGAAATCACAAATCCAGTCACATAACTGAGACGATATTCCATATGCACGCAATTTCACTATGAGCCGCTTGTGTGGTACAGTGTCAAAACCCTTCTGGAAATCCAGAAATACGGAATCGATCTGAAATCCCTTGTCAATAGCACTAAACACTTCATGTGAATAAAAAGCTAGTTGTGTTTCACAGGAACGATGCCCTCTAAACCCATGTTGAATGTGCGTCAATAGACCGTTTTCTCCGAGGTAATTCATAATGTTCGAACACAATATCTGTTCTAGAATCCCGATGCATATCGACGTTAACGATATGGGCCTGTAATTTAGTGGGTTACTCTTACTACCTTTCTCGAATCATAGTGTGACCTGTGCAATTTTCCAGTCTTTGGGTACGGATATTTCGGCGAGCAAACGGTTGTGTATGATTGTTAAGTATGGGGCTACTGCATCAGCATACGCCGAAAGGAAAGTAATTGGTATACAGTCTGGACCAGAAGACTTGCATTTATTAACTGATTTAAGTTGCTTCACTACTCCGAAGATATTTACTTCTACGTAACTCAATTAGGCAGCTGTTCTCGATTCGAGTTCTGGAATGTTTAGTTTGTCTTCTTTTGTGAAGGCATTTCGGAAGGCTGTGCTTAGTAACTCTGCTTTGGGAGCACTGTCTTCTATAGTATCTCCATTGCTATTGGGCAGAGAAGGCATTGAGTGTTTCTTGCCGCTAACATACTTCACAAATGACCAGAATCTCTTTGGACTTTCTACCAGGTTTCGAGACAAAGTTTCGTTGTGGAAACTGTTATAGGCATCTCGCATTGAAGTCCATGCTAAATTTCGAGTTTCCGTAAAAGATCACCAATCTTGGGGATTTTGGGTCTGTTTCAATTTGGCATGTTTGTTTCGTTGTTTCTGCAACAGTGTTCTAACCCGTTTTGTGTACCAAGGAGGATCAGCTCCGTCGTTTGTTAATTTATTTGGCATAAATCTCTAAATTGCTGCCGATACTATCTCTTTGAATCGAAGCCACATCTGGTCTACACTTATTTTATTAATTTGAAATGAGTGGAGATTTTCTCTTAGGAAGGCTTCAAGTGAATTTTTTTCTGCTTTTTGAATAGGTTTCTTTCTCGCTTATTTTTCGAGGATTTGGGGATTGCAGTGTTCAATCTCGCTACGACAACTCTGTGTTCACTAACCCCTGAATCGGTTTTGATGCTGGTTGTTAACTCAGGGTTGTTTGTTGCTAAGAGGTCAAGTGTGTTTCCACGACCGTTTACTCTTCGCGTGGGCTCATGATCCAACTGCTCGAAACAATTTTCAGAGAATGCGTTAGGCACAATTTCGGATTATACTTTATGCGTACCTCCGGAAATAAACATGTACTTAGGCCAAAATATTGAGGGTAAATTAAAGTCACCACCAACTATTATCGTATAGGTCGGTATGTGTTTAATATCAAACTCAAGTTTTCTTTGAACGTTTCAGCAACTGTATCATCTGAATTGGGAGGTCGGTAAAACGATCAATTTATTATTTTATTCCGGTTGCCAACAGTGACCTCTGCCCATACAAAATAACAGGAAGTTTCTACTTCAGTTTGGCGACAAGATAAACCACTTCTGACAGCAACAAACACGTCTCCGCCAACCGTGTTTAGACTATCCTTTCGGAACATCGTTAGGTTCATCGCAAAAATTTCGGCTGAGCTTATGTCCGGCTTTAGCCAGCTTTCAGTGCCTATAACAATTTGAGTATCAGTGCTTTCTATTAGTGCTTAAAGCTCTGGTACTCTCAAAAACACAGCTACGACTATTAACAAACGATATACCAATGGTTCCTGTATCTACGTTCTTCCTGTGTTCAGCCTTCACCCTTTGTGACTGAAGCCCTACTTGTGTTTTCCCGAGACCATCTAACCTAAAAACCGCCCAGTCCACGCCACACAGCCCCCGCTACCCGTGTAGCCGCATTCTGCGTATAGTGGACATCTGACCTATTCGGTGGAACACGAAAGCCAACCACACTTTGGCGCACGTAGATGAATCTGCAGCCCACATGGTCGCAGAACCGTCTGAGCCTCTGATTCAGACCCTCCACTCGGCTCTGTACCAGAGGTCCGCAAGCCTGTTTGTCAGACAAACCGTGGTAGGCCTTACGTGCTGCCGCTTGGGAAGTCTTTCGCCGCCTGCTTCGCCCCAGGGCGACGTTCCACTCTACCACAGGTGAAGGGTCAACTTCAGTGCGAGCAGTAACTGGGATGACCACTGGTGAGGACCGATCTGCATTATGGTGAAGTTCCAGAAAGCCTTTCGCAGCTTGGTACAATACTCCGTATGCAATCTTTCAGGGTGTTAAGTAGGCCTTCATTTGTATTCATACTTAACTTGTTTTGTTAAAAGAGACATGTTATGAGCCATGTCTGAGGTATAGTATTTGATTCTCCTTCGTTTACCAGTACAGTCGGAGGTGATGGCTGCATCACATTACCGCTTATTCAAAGGCGTTCTTATCTGCCGCTATGTGAAGAATTTTTCTTTGTACAGTTTCTCAGATAATGTGGCATTTTCTACCACATGGTCACCGGGCGGATTGTGTAATCCTTCATTTGTTATTTTTTTGAATTGAGTATTAGTGATAGGTATTTAGTTAAAAGGTGTATCATTTATCTTCCTTCCAAAATCACTTTTAAAATTAATGCTAAATTTCTACTGTACACATGATTTATTATTCAGTCTAGAGTCTGCGTTTAATTCGTACACGAAGTTTACTGTTAACTCTGACATCAACAGGACTATTAGTTCATGTGTAGTAAAAGTGCAATCAGCAGACGCTGTCCCAAACAGCAGTCAGCAGAAGATCGTTGAAATCTTTGCATACATCTCAGAAAGTAAATAGTGTAGCTGAGATTCTGAGACAACTTGTTTTCGAGATTACATCTGACATAATCATTATATTTTATGTTCTTTGGCACACATCAATTGACTATCAGATTGAGGCTCACATTCTCATTGGTCTTGGTCTACATCCATGTCATATGTAGTCTACTTTCGTTGAACACAGCTATAAAACTTTGAGAAGTAGCTCTGGCCCTAAATTCTTTCCAGTATTCATTCATGTCTCCCATTGTTCCAATTGCAAAATTTGATTATTTTGTACTGCATATTTTTTAAAAACGTTCTCAAATAGCGTTATCAGTTACTCCTTGCGTAATGATTGTCTAGACAAAGGCCACATTTTCAGGTCATTTTTTTGAACACACATATCCTTATGTATTGAGCTGAGTTTGGAAAAAGATTAAGAGGCATACTACCGTCAAAGCCTAAAATCAGATTCTCATTCCGCCTCTATATTGGACATGCAACAGCTCGCTGCAGTCATGTCTGTAGTTTTGGAAATGTTATAACAATTAAAAATCACAATATGTGCAATTACTACAAGGACTTCTTTTCTTGTGTCTTCAGAACCACTAACTCAATATGATACTGGGGTATACACCCTAGCGCTCTATACTGTAGATTATGACTCCATAAGCAGAAATCCAAACTGCCATTCACATCACTGTGCAACATACACAGATAATAATATGATACTGGTAGTATAGTATCGGGCCGCATATCTCGTTTACACCCGAAAACTGGAACACTTATAAGAGTTTGGAACTTTTGCAACTTTTTTCCATTTTAAGTTATTACCTATGTGTGCACTTAATCTTAAATTTATAGGACAACGGGTAATAGACACATATGTTTGCCAGAAAGTACAGTGGTGCTTTATTTTCTCCACATGAGTGCAGGGTACAGGACAGTGGGAGCAGATCCAGACTGCGCCTCTGCAGTGTGGTGCTCCCTCAGCAACAGCGACTACTTGCTGTGTGCAGCTCTGCGGGCGGCGCCTGACCTGGCATGGGGTCTCCTTCCAGCTCTGGATGCAATGTTTCGGCTGCCTGCACGTGCATGTTTCATGTGGCCAGCCCGGGCGTGAACACCTGCTCAACAATAAACAAAAAATATGATGTTCCTCTGACACTTGCGTACTCTCTTGTCTCATCAGAAAATGTTAGTCGGCTTAACAAAAACTTCCATATACAGTTGACACAGATACTAACCTTAAATTTTGTAAGTATATAACACACTGAAGAATTGGATCACACATAACTTGTTTTTCTGACTGATTTCCTTTGGAGTAATTGCTGCTTCAAATATCAAGAGCACTGCTCTAGGCTATAACTTTTGTTTGTAGCATATCCAGCTATACACAGTGTAGCTTTAGGTTGCTATTTTATACCATAGTGATCTGATATATACAGGGTGATTTTCATTAATGTTTAAAAACTCTCAAAGCGGAGTATAAGACTCTGAGACAAGAAATTTAATACAACATACATGGAACCAAAAACGTCAGCAAATATCCTAAATGTGGTTGACGAACTTTGCACATGTTACATGACCAGTTTATGTACCTCCCCACAGGTGCAGTGGTAGCGGTCAGTACTAAACACTACTCTGCTAGCGTACTACGTTTTCCTAATGGTAGATAGATTCACCATAGTCTTGTAGTGCCACTACCATGAACACTACAGTATCGCACTGTATAATGCAAGAATAAACGCAGAATAACCACGTGGAGCAATGTGTAGAAGTGCCACTACAGTGTGGATAGACTGATCTAGCTACTGCACTTACATTAAAGTATGCATCCCCTGATACCATCACGTGTGCTACATTTGTCATCCACTTGGTTTGGGGATTTCCTGAAACTTGCGATCATATGTGTCTCATGTCAAATTACTTATCTCAGAGTCATCTACGTCACTTTTGGTTTCCTAAACGGTGATATGAATCACCCTGTATCTTTATAATCGCCATGAAACTCAGACAGATATAAGCTATGTACCTGTGATAACTTCAATTCCATCATTGCTAAACATACCTACTTGTAGAAGTCGGTAGTATGCACACATCTTAAGCTGTAAGACTTAAGGCATTTTGATGCTAAAACTCAGTTTCTGTAACTCGCTCTAAATATCAATCCTGAAACATGTCAAAGCGCTTTAAAAAACTGTGGTAAGAAGACATCATAAAATCTCACTGACGGTCACTAAGAATCTTCGAAACATATAATTAACGTTTAACCATATTTCAGTGAACTTTCAACTATTTTTGTAAACTTGTGTGTTGGCATAGACATATTGTTCTACCAGAAAGCGTAACTGCAGTAATTTTCATTCTGATTACAACAAAGGTTAAATGACAGGCAACTAAATGATTAGCTCAGTAATGAATAGTGTGTGCCGCTCAAAACACAACATGCATACTTAATGTATGCACTAATGGTATAATACTACACACAAATATCCTCGAACCACCTGTCTTGTCTAGAGACGAATGACTTCAGTGTTCAAAGTATCAGAATAATATAGATTATCAACTAGGGACTTAAACCTACAAGAAAGTACACTCAGACTCGCAGTCTACACCATAACCTGATGCCGTGAATGGTACGGCAATTAGCCCCTTGCATTGCCTGCACGCCTCAGCTGCTGTTTACCTTTGGCTGCCCGCCTGCTCTCTCCACTTATACCCTCCTCATCACCGCTGTCGACGGCGTCGTCGTCTGCTGAGCCGTCGGTGCCGTCGTCATCAGCGTCTCCGTTCTCGGCTGCTTCATCCACCGGTTCCTCTTCATCGTCTGCGACAGCGAACGGCGTGCAGTACGCCACGAGTAACACTCCAGCGATCAGCAGGACAAAGGACGCCTTCATGGCTGCAGTGGTTTCTACTACGCTGGATGCCTCAAATACAAGTGCCATTAGTGAGCACACCGACCTCCTCTTATACGGCGTGTCGGACACTTATCTCCCAAATTGTGGCATTCAAGGACAGCTACTTAGTGCGTACTTCAAAAGCGCGATAGGTCATATCGTCGTCATAACTTACTGCCACAAATATCTTGGGGGCCTTGGTATGCAACCTTGATGCTTAAGGTGATTGTAAGCAATTATAAGTAACTTGAATTATGAAATTGTCTCCTTTGTATGGTCAAGTGCATATAACAGCACTGACTTAGAATAACGGCCAATTTAAAAACGAATAAGACTTTCATCTACTGTTAATCTGTTCATTGTTCTCGTTGCCTTACGTAACAATTGTCCAGATTTAGTTAAAAGTGTACAACGTCTTCCCATCATACTCTGTTATCTTATGTTGAAAATCGTTACTTCGTTTTACCAATAATTAACACCAATTATTAACAATAAGCTCTGGATTTGTTTAACGTGAAGCATAAATTTGTCTTATGAAACCTATCCACTTGTTAAGAGTTTCTCTAAATTCTCCTTACTGTAGATTATTACAGGTAGGTAGACTGTGAACGTCAATATCGACGTTTGGTGCCAAGCAGCTACTTTCCACATTAGTGATTTTCTTTTATTTCTTTCATCGTTTCTCCCATGCGCACAAAAATAGCAACAGTGAGAACCATCAGCCGGTTATCACTTTCGTCATAGTCTTCCATTTTTCTTTCTTTATTAATCACGCTATTTGTATATGAACTGACCCAAACAGGATGGGATACATCACGTGTCTCCACTCCGATGTTTATCTGACTTTGAGGCGTCGTTCATCACATATCGGGTATTAATTATTAAACATTGTTTCCATCCTGAACTAATAATCTATATCAACATCAGTAAGACGTGTGATCCCTAACGACACTGAGACTTTATTTTATACGTTGTGGCTCGGAAGCAACCAGACACCAAACGCATTTTTCACGAATCTCTTGAATGAAACCCTTGCTGTGTCGGTCTCGAAGCTTTCGTCTTGCCGGACATGCTATGTGGGTGACAGATCAGAAGGTCAGTTATGCCATTTGTAAATCTGTTCGTTCCTAAAGACATCTGTGCCATTAACTGCAGTGTTTGATTAGCATATTGCAATTGGCAACCCAGTTATCAAGGGTATAACAGCAGAACTGCTTCTTATGAGCTTTCAGTAGGGTGTCCATGGACACGTTGCTGGCAATCTAACCACCACAAATGGCAGTGAGACTTTTCGCTACGCATATTCGACTAGTCTTTCGTCTGTTTTATATACTCGTCTTGACGCCTATTTAGAACGTGAGACATGAGGCTCGTATGCTCATTCTAAAAATAACTGATTGCTCATCTTAGACATTTAGTTGAAAGAACAATTCGTATATTCCGAGTGTACATCTAGAATTCCTCATTTTCCTCACAAAATAAAATGAGATTTTAATCTTTTCCGTCTTAACCTTCTACTTTATTAGTTCACTAATTTACTACTGCAATGTATTACATAGCTCGGCAGTTACAGGCAGTGTGTGATGCAAATCGATATTAACAATCAGACCTAGTTTGTCATTGAGTAATATGCTATAAATGCCATTCCATGTATCCTGAATCATTCTTGGCTGCTTATAAATCAACTTCACGTTTAGGAAGTGTGAGGTGGAGTGGTTCTGGCCGTAGTGTGCATATGCTGAGAATGCAAAATTAAAGTATCTTTGATCAGAAAATGAAATGAAGCTCCCTATGCAATCATGCAAGTTTCCTTATAAATGACAGTAAACAAGTTGCGTAAAGGATAACTACTTATTAACTTCTGAATTTAACAGGGGTAACCTCATCTTTAAATGTAAATAGTTCTGTATGAAATACATTGGTCAACCACTTCACAACAGCACAGTTTAGTTAAACGTGGCGTCTTTCTGTTAAATGAAAATACAGGCTTATAAAAGAAGCTGTTTATATCGATTAACGAGCATTCAAGTGAGAAAACTTTCAACAAGATAGAATACCGGAAAGTTGTAACGAAAAGTGAACTCGGAAATCAAACATTCTTCACAGATGCAAAAGGTATCCTGCAATTCGAAAAACTAACTGCAGTAGTCAATTACCGTTACGACTAACTCGACAAAGTTAACATATACCACGCCCCGCAAACTACTCCACGAGAAAGCATTGCTACCCGAATCTCAGCAGATAAACGCCCATCACTCGATTCCGTGCGCGCCGGCTGTGGGCGGAGATCTGTAGTGTACTGGTCCATTTTAACATGTGCAGCCCGTGAGGATGACAGCAAGACCGTCGTTCATGGGGGCATGAGGCAGAGTGTCTAAAACTGCAGTTCTAACTTCTCTCTCAGGTTTTGGAGAAGTTCCAAGTCATCCAGCAACGACAGTAATGATTGCGAGCGCTGTACAATCTCTAGATATGTTTTGCCACTACTGCGACCACCTCTCCAATGAAATTTCAAGATTTCTGCAGAGCACCAGCAAGAGTGAAACTTTTTGCTTATTTTGTAGGGGAATGGGGCATAAAAAGAAGGTAATTGTCTTGCAGGTCAATTTCCATAACACCCACTGAGACCAGATTCTATCGATTCCCACAGAAAACTTCCAATCACCACCCCTTTAACTGAAGGAGACATTCCCTCATGTAATCATCGCACCTTGGTAAGAGCGCATTCTAAGAGCCCAGTGTATTATCTCCCATCATATACCAGCCTCGAGTCGGAGGAACCAGCGAGCGTGGTGGATGCACTGACCCTTAAGACCACTTAAAGTTACACACTTATGGCGGTAGCAATGGTTAAACGATTGGGTCCATCTGCCATTTCTCTTTATTAGGCTGCCGTGCAGAATACATGGAAACATACAGCTTCTCACAGGCCGAAATTAACAGTTGTTTCAATTCCTAACTTGACCATAGGCAATATGTGGAATTACTTGTGCATAATGGCAAAAACATTAGAAAGGTTACCAAAAGACTTTGTTTTCTTAAGGTCTTTCACTTCTTTATAGGGGGTCTTCTGATTAATATATATCTCTACTTCTATAACAACACCTTTTCTCAGTTTATACAAGGTTTTTCATATCTTCTTCAGTGTGCCCTATTGTAAGTTGATGTGTTTTAAAGTAGTCACTCAAATCAGCTTTATGACTGGGATTACAGCGTTCTTTGAATCTTATCGTAAGCTTCCTTCTTGTTTGTCTACGTATTCTTCATCATATAGACCACAGATGAATTTAGACACCTCTGATTTATCATATACATCTTCGTTCTCTATCTTGTGCCTTAACAATTTCCCTTACCTCATTATTTATTTGAAAAACCACTTTAGCAGTACCACTTCAGAAACCTGTTTTATTCTATCAGGGATCTTTGCCTAAATATGGCATTATTACAAACCTAGGGTTTCCTTTATTTCTTATTTTCTGTACTTCTCTTTTAATCAAATCTGTGTCTCGTAAACCTTTTCTCCTGACATAGTCAGACCCATTTTCCACAACTACATGATGTAAAATGTTACTCTCACTGTCTATACTTTCTACAGATATGGGTAATCAATTGAACATGTCATCATGGCATGAAAAGTGCACACTTAGAAACATATGGGATGAAATGAAGACACATGTATGATTGCATCTGTGGTTGTTAGTTTTCTAAATACGTTGTAAGTATGCCATTAATTAAGTTTGGATATCTTCAAAAAGGAGATAGCTTATAGAATTATTTTCTTCTACCTTCATAACACAGTTAATATTAGGAAGTAGCTGATTTAAGATACTGTGTAGGTGTTCAATCTATGTTGTACTGCAACTGAAATGTATGAGCATGTCATCAAGGCAGCTTTTATAGTTGTTAAGTGTAAAAATTAATTTTCTGAATCATCCATGAAAATGTTTGCTAGTGTCCCTGCTGGGCGATTACTAATTCCTAAGCCATTTCGCTATCTGCCGAAAGTCAAATTGAATACAAAATACTTTTGAGACAAAACTAGCCTGAACTGATCACATACTAATACAATTTGCTAGTTATTCATTTTCTTGTATGTCAGTTGATTATTTTTGATGATGTTAATTATTTCTTCAACTGGTACCTTTGCATATGGATTGCTACGCTCTAACGGTATGAATTTAGCTGCTGGGTTTGTAACCTCTAAGCTGAACTGCATCAGTTCTGTTGTATTTTTTAACATGTGATTATTTTGGAATCTGTAGTTTTCAGTAGTAAACTCTAAGTTTATTAGCACTTGAGTTCATAGGTATACACATTTTCTTTTGAATGCCAGTAAAAATGGAATAGGATTTATTACCTTCCCCTTAATTTCGTCTCTGTATTTACCAGTGGGAGCTTTAGAAATCTTAAATATCTGATCATCTTCTAAAAAGAATTTTAGTTATATATGCACTTTAGTAATGATAAGAAGTGAACTGTCTCTGTGTGCTTTGAAATTTAATTACTGTACTACATTTAATTAGTTATTGTCTGTACCAATAATACCTAGGTCACTTTTGGAAAACCTTTGCCTTTCCTTGGTCTTTCATGATCTAGCTATTTTACACACTATCCTATTTTTAGCTCAATCCTTGAACCTGTCATTCAGCCAATTGACAGATTAGAATCAACTACCATTTCTTATGTTTTTTTCTCATTAAGTCTGGGTGCAACATTAAATTTTAAGCATTTGCTAAGCAGATTCATACTCGACAAGTGCACAATACAGTCATAAAACGTAATACTGGGGTCAATAAATGTGCCCAGAGTATTATGTAAGTCAACCAGTATGTTAATTTTCTTACCATGCCTGTCTTTGATTACTTACTATTCATTGTCAATAAATTTATGTACAACATCAATACATATATATGTACAACACATCCATCTAAATTCTCCAATCTATAGAGGATGGTTTCCATATCTATGTATTGCTTTTAATTCAACCTTAAGCCATTTCTCTTTACAATATATCTTGATGGTCCCACACACATCACTCCCAACCTTGACATTCATGTAGAAAAAGCTGGAATCACTTTCAACGAAACACACTTTCTTACAAATTCCTTTGGTTTTACACACATAAATAACTTTAATTTAGTTCTTTGGTACATCATGACGACAAATTTTCCTTTACTCGGCAACACAGGTAACGTTTTATGGATGTGGAGCTATACAAGTGTAATGAATGTTAAGAACTGCATTATGCAGTACACAGTCTTAACGATATATTTTATAACAGACAATCGATTTTGGTCTAGGATCAGACCATCACCAGGTCTACAGTACCAAAGAAAAACAGAATCACATATAACAAAGTGTGTAACATGAAAGCACACAACTGTTATGTGAGACAACACTAAATACATTACAAATTATAGCACTGTAACAAAGAACGCAAAGACGCATCTTTGCTCTACATCTGCGTAATTGTAATATCGGATACTGGATGTACACTGTTCCAACTCTGCTATTAGTCCATTTATTCTTATAGCCATTAACTGTGTGAGAAACGCATGGATCCAACAGAATAGGTCAAAATCAAAGATACATCTGCTAGAAATACACCCCACTGCCGTTAAGATCATACATAATAACAAACTCATGGGGGATCCATCATATTACAACATTTTAATAACAGATCATTCAAAATATATCCATTATATTACAACACTAATAGTTCACTTGCCATCTGCACTTTATGGTTACTGTACAGTGTTAGTAGAAACACAGGCAGTCACACCTCAGTTTAGCCAAAACTGAAAGTAAATCCCTTTTAAATATGCAAAGACCTGATACATGGTTTAATAGTCATTATAAGTGCTTAACGTAAGTAGATCTAACCATTACTCTAGTTCTTTGTTTAATATGTCACTTATCTAGAGTTATAATGAAAGCCCATCAACGTTCAGCAGTGCCATGTGTATACAGGGTAGTTACAGATCATCACATTGTTTAACATTTGACCTCTGGAGTATCAAAGTATGTCACCAGCCCAAGTCATAGCAATATTTGCTTAATAGTTCTCAGCTGGAATACTTGCCTAGTTATTGTCTTAATTTTTCAAGCTATGTGATAACACAATGTATGATATGTTCACATATAATTTAACAGAGAAACAGCATGGTTATGGATCAAACATCGTTAACTATAGTTTTAAGGTCATTTATTTGGATACTATTACATCACAAATGTTACTAAATAATGGTATGTTAATCTGAATAAAGGTGCTATGAATGTGAAAGAAGGACTGGTATGTTAATTTGATTTGTCAGGCACCTGTTAGGTATAAGATTCTACTATTCTTGAAAATTAGGTAATTATCAGAACTGGTCACCAATTTCCACTAAATATTTGAGTTTACTCCACAAGATCGCAAAATATAATGCAGCATTGAAGCATTGACAGGATCATCCAGAAAGATAGTTCGTTACACAAAATTGTGTATACAACGCCATAATACACACGTAATTCCACATATTGGCTATGGTCAATTTAGGAATTGAAAAAGCTGTTCATTTCGGAAAGTGAGAAGCTGTATTTTTCCGTTTATTCGGCACAGCGCCCTAATAGCTCTCTAAATCACGCATGGGCGCAATTATTTCACCATGGCCACAGCCATAAATGTGGCCAGTGCATCCACCAAGCACGTTGGTTCGTCCGACTAAAGGCCGGCACGTTTACATAATGGGAGAAAGCCCTCTTGCTAAGGTGCGATGCCTACATAGGGGAATGTCTCCTTCACTAATAGCAAATGGTGGTCGGAAGTTCTCTGTGGGTATCGCAAGACTGTCTCAGTGGGTGTTATGGAACGTGAATTGCACGGCAGTTGACTTTTGCTCATGCTCAACTCCCCTACAAAATAGGCAAAAAGATTCACTCTTGCTGATGATCTGCCGAAATCTTGTAATTTCACTGGGGAGGTGGTCGCGATAGCGGCAACACTTGTCTAGAGATTATACAGCGCTCGGGATCATTACCGCCATTGCTGGATGACGTGGAACTTCTCCATAACCTCAGAGGGAAATTAGAACTACAGTTTTAGACATTCTCCCCCCTGCCTCCATGAACGATGGTCATGCTGGCATGCTCGCGGTCTGCACGTGATAATAGGGGCGAGTACGCTACTGACCTCCGCTCACAGACGGTGAGCACGCAATCGAGAAATGGGCGTTTATCTGGTGAGGTCCGGTTAGCAATACTTTCCGTTGGTAGTTTGGGGGCGTAGTATATGTTAACTTTGCATAGTTAGTCGTAACGTCAACTGATGACTGCAGTTACTTTTTAGAATTGCAGGATACAGTTTGTATCTGTGAAGAACGTTTGATTTCCGAGTTTACTTTTCGTTACAATTTTCCGGTATTCTATCCTGTTGAAAGTTTTCCCACTTGAATGGTCGTTAAGGGATATAAACTGCTTCTTTTATAAGCCTGTATTTTCATTTCACAGATAGATGCAACCTTTCACTAACCTGTGCTGTTGTGAGGTGGTTGACCTGTGTATTTCATACAGAACTATTTACTTTTAAAAAAGACGTTACCCCTGTTAAATTCAGAAGATAATAAGAAGTTATCTTTTACGCAACTTGCTTCATTGCTGTCATTCGTTCGTGAAGAATGCCTTTGGAGTCAGTTTGCTTCCGAGCCACAACGTATATAAGAATGTAGCAGTGTCTGTAGGGATCACAGCTGGCTCTGAGCACTATGGGACTTAACATCTATGCTCATCAGTCCCCGTGTAGGGATCACGCGTCATAATGATGTTGAAGATGGGTATCAGTTCAGGATGGAAAGAAAGTTTAATTATTAATACTCACTATGTGATGAACAACGGCTCAAAGTTTGATAAATATCGGACTGGAGAGACGTGGTGTACCCCATCGAATTTGGGTCAGTCCATACACAAAAAGCGTGACTAATAAAGAAAGATAAATGGAAGACTAAGAAATTTTGGTCTTATGTCAAAGCGGTAGGTGGATCAAAACAAAATGTCCAGACACTCTGTGACCAAAATGGTACTGAAACAGAGGATGACAGACTAAAGACCGAAATAGTAAATGTCTTTTCCAAAGTTGTTTCACAAAGGAACACTGCACTGTAGTTCCTTCTGTAGATTTTAGCACAGATGACAAAATGGTAGATATCGAAACAGATGACAGAGGGATAGAAAAACAAACAAAATCACTCAAAAGAGGAAAGGCTTCTGAACCTGATGGGATACCAGTTCGATTTTACGCAGAGTACGCGAAAGAACTTGCCCCTTCTTGCAGCGGTGTACCGTCGGTCTCTGGAAGAGCGTAGCGTTCCGTTTTCAAGAAGGGACGTCGAACAGATGTGCAGAACTATAGACCTATATCTCTAACGTCGATCAGTTGTAGAGTTTTGGAACACGTATTATCTTCGAGTATGACTTTTCTGGGCACTAGAAATCTACTCTGTAGGAATCAGCATGGATTTCGAAAAAGACGATCGTGTGAAACCCAGCTCGTGTTATTCGCCCACGAGACTCAGAGGGCCATAGACACATGTTCCCAGGTAGATGCCGTGTTTCTTGACTTCCGCAAGGCGTTTGATACAGTTCCCCACAGTCGTTTAATGAACAAAGTAAGAGAATATGGACTCTCAGACCAGTTGTGTGATTGGATTGAAGAGTTCCTAGATAACAGAACGCCGCATGTCATTCTCAATGGAGAGGAGTCATCCGAAGTAAGAGTGATTCAGGTGTGTCGAAGGGGAGTGTCGTAGGACCGTTGCTATTCAGAATATATATAAATGACCTTGTCGACAACATTGTAATTTCACTGAGGCTTTTTGCGGATGATGCTGTAGTATATCGAGAGGTTGTAACAATGGAAAATTGTACTGAAATCCAGGAGGATCTGCAACGAATTGACGCATGGTGCAGGGAATGGCAATGTATCTAAATCTAGACAAGTGCAATGTGCTGCGAATACACAGAAAGAAGGATCCTTTATCATTTAGCTACAACTGGAAGCAGTTAATTCCATAAATTATCTAGGTGTAGGCATTAAGAGTGATTTAAACTAGAGTGACCATGTAAAGTTAATAGTCGGTAAAGCAGATGCCAGACTGAGATTCATTGGAAGAATCCCAAGGAAATGCAGTCCGAAAACAAAGGAAGTAGCTTACAGAAACTTGTTCTCCCACTGCTTGAATACAGCTCACCAGTGTGGGATCCATACCAGATAGGGTTGATAGAAGAGAGAGAGAAGATCCAACGGAGAGCAGCGGACTTCGTCAAAGGAAAGCGTTACTGGATAAACTCCAGTGGAAGACTCTGCAAGAGAGACGTTCAGTAGCTCGGTACGGGCTTTTGTTGAAGTATCAAAGACATACCTTCACTGAGGAGTCAGGCAGTATATTGCTCCCTCCTACGTATATTTCGTGAAGAGACTATGAGGATAAAATCACAGAGATTAGAGACCACACGGAGACATACCGACAATCTTTTCTTCCACGAACAATACGAGACTGTAATAGGAGGAGAAACCAATAGAGGTACTCAACGTTCTCGCCGCCACACACCGTCAGGTGGCTTGCGGAGTATGGATGTAGATGCTGATGTGGAAGTGATAACTGCCTAATGGTTCTCACTGTTGCTATTTTTGTCTGAATGGGAGAAACGATGAAAGAACTGGAAGAAAATCACTAATGTGGAATTTAGTTGCATGGCACCAAACGTCGATGTTGGGGTTCACAGTCTACCTACCTGTAATGATCTATGGTAAAGAGAATTTAGGGAAACTCTTAACAAGTGCATAGGTTGCATAAGACAAACTTATGCTTCATGATCAACAAATTCAAAGATTATTGTTAGTTATTGGTACAAAGAGATGCCGATTTTCAACATAAGATATCGGAGGATGATGGGAAAACATTCTACGGTTTTAGCTAAATAAGGACAATTGTTGCGTAAGGCAACGAGAACAATGAACAGATTAACAGTAGATGAAAGTCCTACGCGTTTTTAAATTAGTCGTTATTCTAAGTCAGTGCTGTTGTATGCACTTCCCATGCGAAGGAGAGACATCCAGCATTCAAGTTGCTTACAATTGCTTACAATTTTCCTCCGTCTCGTATAACCTTCAGCATCAAGGTTTCATATCAAGTCCCCCAAGATATTTGTGGCAGTAAGTTATGACGACGATATGGCCAATCGCGCTTTTGAAGTACACACTAAGTAGCTGTCCTTGCGTGCCACAATTTGGGAGATAAGAGTCCGACACGCCGTATAAGAGGAGGTCGGTGTGCTCACTAATGGCACTTGTATTGAGGCATCCAACGTAGTAGAAGACACTGCAGCCATGAAGGCGTCCCTTGTCATGCTGATCGCTGGAGTGTTACTCGTGGCGTACTGCACGCCGTTCGCTGTTGCAGACGATGAAGAGGAACCGGTGGATGAAGCAGCCGAGAACGGAGACGCTGATGACGACGGCACCGACGGCTCAGCAGACGACGACGCCGTCGACAGCGGTGATGAGGAGGGTGTAAGTGGAGAGAGCAGGCGGGCAGCCAAAGGTAAACAGCAGCTGAGGCGGGCAGACTGCACGGCGTAGCATTCGCTGCATCAGGTTATGGTGTAGACTGCGAGTCTATGTGTACTTTCTTGTAGGTTTAAGTCCCTAGTTGATAATGTACATTATTCTGACACTTTAAAAGCTGAAGGCATTCTTCTCTAGACGAGACAGGTGGATCAAGGACCTTTGTTTTTATTTTTATACCATTACTGAATACATTAAATATACTGCTACATTCAACCTCTGTGTTCTTTCACTGTGGTTGTATGGCTCGTTAAAACAGTTATATTTGCTAAATGCGGATCCTGCTTAAGGCCCAATTGATTTACATCGACCCCAAAAGGGGAATTACCTATTGTATGTTGAAGATAGCTAATACTCAAATGGCTTAAGAAAATAATGTTCAAATACCACATTTCAATAAATCTTGTATGAGGGGTTTTACAAAGTTTTTGTCATAAAATTCTACACAAATGACACTTGCTGAACAGGATATGATATTAACAGTAAGATGTAAAACCAACTCCTAAAGTCTCTTACTTCTCTCATGAGAACCAGTGATAGTATGTTGGCATCCAGTACCTGCAACATTATGAAAGAACTAACAAAGACGATACCATTACTCGCAGCATTTTATGTGTTTTTTCTGTTGGTATTTGTGTTACGTTATTAACCTACAAGAATAGTTTGCACAAGACACAAACAGCAGACCAGTTAATTGATTACAAGGGTAATGATTACTAGAGAACCACTAAAGTACTGTCGCTGTTATAGACAAACGTATAAGACAAAAACTGCTTTTTCGACATTTTTTAATGTCATTCTTTTAAGGAAGAGTATAAGGAATGTGTTTCTCATCCTGCTGATTAACTAGAATCTTTAAGCCGGATTTTAATTTTTGTTGTGATATGTAAGTACTTTTAATACATACAACATTAAAATATTATCACAGTGTAACTGAATGCAACACCTTAATGAAACAAGCCTCATAAAGCAGAAAGTAGTTTTAGAATTAGGATGTAGAATCGCAAGTACTCAGAAATCAATCTAAGAGTTTTCTAATTTGGAGGAACATGTCGTCTTTTGAGCAACACATACTATACTTTTTTGAGCTAACCATTTAGTTACTGGTCATATAATCCTTCTTTTAGATCAGAAAGAAAATTACTGTAAATACTCTTTCTAGTTGGACAATACATATGTGCCAACACACAAATTTAGAAAAATAGTTGAAAATTCACTGAAATATGGTTAAACGTTAATCATATGTTTCGAAAATTCATATTGCTCATCAGAGAGATTGCAAGCTGTCTTCTTGCCACATTTTTTTAAGCGCTTTAACATGTCTCAGGAGTCATCTCAAGAGCAAGTCACAGAAATTACATTTTAGCATAAAAATGCCATAAATCTTACAGCTTAAGATGTGTGCATACTTCCGACCTCTACAAGGAGGTATGTTTAGCAATGATGGAGTTGAAGTTATCACAGGTACATAGCTTATACCTGCTTGTGCTTCATCCAAATTATAAAGATACAGGGCGATTCATATTACTGTTTATGAAACCAAAAGTGACGTAGATGACTCTGAGATAAGTAATTTGACATGAGACACATATGGTCGCAAATGTCAGGAAATTCCCAACCCCAGTGGATGACAAATGTTGAACATGTGATGGTACCAGGGGATACATACCTTAGCGCAAGTGCAGCGGGTAGATCAGTCTATCCCACCCACACTGTAGTGGCACTTCTACACATTGCTCCACATGGTTATTCTGCGTTTATTCTTGCATTATCCAATGTGATACGGTAGCGCTCATGGTAGTGGCACTACAAGACTTAATGAATATATTTACCATTAGGAAAAAGTACTACACTAGCACAGCAGTGTTTAGTACTTACCACTACCACTGAATGTGTGGGGAGGTACATGAACTGGTCATGTAACATGTTCAACATTCGTCAACCACATTTAGGATATTTACTGACATTTGGGGCTCCATGTATCTTGTATTAAATTTCTTGTCTCATAGTCATATACACCACTTTGAGAGTTTTTAAACATTAATGAAAATCACCCTGTATATATCAAATCACTATAGTGTAAAATATCCACTTAAAGCCACACTGTGTACAGCTGGATATGCTACAACTGAAAGTTATAGCTTAGAGCAGTGCTCTTGATATTTGAAGCAGCAATTACTCCAAAGGAAATCAGTTAGAAAAACAAGTTGTGTGTGATCCAATTCTTCAATGTGTTACATACTTATCAAATTTAAGGTTTTTATCTGTGTCAACTGAAGACAGAAGTTGCTGTTCAGCCGACTAACATTTTCTGATGAGACAGGAGGGTATGCAGGTGCCATAAGAACATCATATTCTTCGTTTATTGTTGAGCAGGTGCTCACGCCCGGGCCGGCCACGTGAAACATGCACGTGCAGGCAGCCGACACATTGCGTCCAGAGCTGGAGGCAGACCCCATGCCAGGTCAGGCGCCGCCCGCAGAGCTGCACACAGCAAGTAGTCGCTGTTGCTTAGGGAGCGCCACACTGCAGAGGTGTAGTCTGGAGCTGCTCCCACTATACTGTACCGTGCACTCATGTGGAGAAAATAAAGCACCACTGTACTTTGTGGCAAACATACGTGTCTATTACTCATTGTTCTATAAATGTAAGATCAAGTGCACACACAGGTAATAACTAAATATGGAAAAAAGTTGCAAAAGTTCCAAAAACTTGTAAGTGTTCCAGTTTTCGGGCGTAAACGATATATTCGGTCCGATATTATACTACAAGCTTTATATCATTATCTGTGTACTTTGCACTGTGAAGTGAAGGCAGATAGTATTTATTCTTCAGGAATTATGATCTACAGTATAGAACGCTAGGGTACTTGCACCTGTGTCTTATTGGGTGAGTGGTTGTGTTTGCATGTCAAATATAGAGGCAGAATGAGAATTTTGATTTTAGTGTTTGACGGGTATATGCCTCTTAATCTTTGTCCAAACTCAGCTCAATACATAAGGATAACGCTATTTGAGCACATTTCTATAAACATATGTAGTACAAAATAATTAAATTTTGCAACTGAAACAAGTGTGGGCATGAATGAATACTGGAACGAATTTAGGGACACAGTTGCTTCTCAAAGTTTTGTAGCTTTGTTCAGCGAATGTATACTACATACGACATGTATGTAGACCAAGGCCAGTGAGGATGTGATCCTCAATCTGATAGTCAAGAGATGTGTGCCCAAGACGTGAAATATAATCATTATGTCAGATATAATCTCGAAAACAAGTTGTCTCAGAGTCTCAGCAACACTACTTACTTTCTGAGATGTATCCAAAGATTTCAACGATCTTCTGCTGACTGCTGTTTGGGACGCATTCTGCTGATTGCACTTTTACTTCACATGAACTAATAGTCCTGTTGAAGGCAGAGTTAACAGTAAAATTCGTGTACGAATTAAATACAGACTCCAGAGTGAATAATAAATCATGTGTACAGTAGAAATTTAGCAAAAGTGACTGGGGAAGGAAAATAAATGATACACATTTTAACTAAATTACCTATTACCAATACTCAATGCTAAAGCAATAACAAATGGAGGATTACACAAGCCGTTTAGTAGACCATGTGATAGACAAAGCCACAATATGTGAGAAACTGTACAAAGAGAAATTTGAAACATATCGGCAGTGAAGAACGCCTTTGAATTAGCGGTAATGTGATGTAGTCATCACCTCCGACTTTACTGGTAGACGTATGAGAATCAAATACTATACCATGGACATGGCTCAAAACATATCTCTTTGAGCAAAGCAAGTTAAGTCTGAAAACAAAATAAGGTCTACTTAAGGACCTGGAACATTGAATACAGAGTAGTATACCAAACTGCGAAAAGCTTCCTGGAACTTCACCATAATGCCGATCGGTCCTCAACGGCGGCCAACCCAGTTACTGTTCGCACTGAAGCCATCAGAATGTAATGTCAATTCAGGTAACTAGAGTTCATGAGCAAGTTGCAACACTAGTCGTCCAGAACAGAACATGCGGAATTGTGATATGAGAAGATCGAAACACTAAGACAACACTTTGTTCACTATAAAATAAAACCCACAAACACATGACACTGCACATGCAGTTCTGTGACTGGTCCATACACACTATCTGCAAGGTATAAATTGTTGACGTGCCATCACTGGAATGAATAAAGCAATCGATTGTTCTGACAGGAAAAGCTTCTAAACGGACTTGTGAGCTAGAATTTATGTAAGAATGAATAAATTGAACATTGACATTTTAACAAATGGGTTTCATCAAACTCCCCTTGCATTTATAGCAAATCTCGAATGCTCTTTTGCAGGGTGGAGAGCATTCCAGAAGTGATAACTTAACCTACTGGATGCACCTAAAACAAACACAGTAATTATTGAGTAACTACACTAACATTTAATGGACTGGTACTGTAATAGAAATGTATATGGTTATGGGTAAATATCAACAGAACATCATTATTTTAAATAACTGTTCTCTCACTTAATAACATTTCCTAAAAAGAGTATAAACTGTATGGCATCATTACCATCTCAACAATGTTACTTCCAACATCTCTCTTGTGGAGAAACCAGATCTCTCAAGAGCACTCATCATCCATTTTAAGTGAATACTTAACAGAATGCTATGCTTCTGAAATCACACACGCACACGCACACACACACACACACACACACACACACACATATATATATATATATATATATATATATATATATATATATATATATATATATATATACGAGGGTTATTCCAAAAGTAAGGTCCGGTTATAAAAAAAAAATCAAAACTAAAATGTTTTTCAAAACAATTGTTTTATTTACATTCCTTACATCTTTATCTATTTTTCTACATAACTTCCATACTTATTTAAACATTTGTCACATCGTTCAACAAGCTTTTGAATGCCAATGTTATAGAAATCGGCCGCCTGTGACGATAACCAGTCCTTAACTGCTTCTTTCACTTCATCATCTGTGTCGAAGCGCTTGCCGCCGAGTAACTCCTTTAAGTAACGGAACAGGTGGAAATCACTTGGCGCCAGGTCCGGACTGTAAGGAGGATGGTCCATCTGTTCCCATCCAAATTTCTTGATCAGAGCTTGCGTTTCATTTGCAGTGTGGGGTCTGGCATTGTCATGCAACAACAAGATTCCAGACGACAAAAGACCACGTCGCTTATTCTGGATTGCACGTCGAAGTTTAGTCAGGGTAGCGCAGTAGGCGGCTTTATTAATCGTTGTTCCTCTCTCCATAAAGTCGACTAACAATACTCCACGTCTATCCCAGAACACAGTCGCCATAACCTTACGTGTTGAGATTGTCTGCTTTCCCTTGACCTTGACTGGCGATGACGTGTGACGCCATTGCATTGACTGACGTTTAGACTCTGGAGTGATGTGAGAAACCCATGTCTCATCCCCTGTGACAACATTGTCTAAAAGACTGTCACCTTCCTTATGATATCGCTCCAAAAAATCAAGAGCAAAAGCCATTCTTTTCATTCGTTGGGGCTCAGTAAGCAGCCTGGGAACCCAACGGGCACACAATTTGTGAAACTTCAAATGTTCAGACACAATTCTGTACAAAGTTGTTCTACTCACATTCGGAAAATGCATGTCTACGTCTGTAATAGTGAATCGGCGATCTTCACGAATTTTTTTGTCAACCGCATTGACCAAATCGTCTGAAATCACTGATGGTCGGCCACACCGTGGTTCATCGTGCACATTATCCCGTCCTTCATTAAAAGCTCGCACCCACTTGCGCACTTTACTGTCGCTCATTATGTTAGGACCGTACACTTCAGTAATCTGCCGATGGATTTCCGCCGCTGAATTGTTTCTTGCAGACAAAAACCGTATCACTGCCCTTACTTCACAATCGGCGGGCTGATCAATTGTCTTAAACATTGTAAAGTGACACTGTGAACTACACTCAGCAACAGTAACAAAGCGAATGGCGGCGTTTGACGCGCAAGGCTTGCCGGGAGTCGGCGCGCATGCGTGTTTTGTCATTGGCGCCAAATTTCAATAGTTACGGCGAATCGGACCTTACTTTTGGAATAACCCTCGTATATATGTATATTTGTGTGTGTGTGTGTGTGTGTGTGTGTGTGTGTGTGTGTGTGTGTGTGTATGTGTATGTGTGTGTGACTGTATGCATGTGGGTGGGTGTCTATAATCGATATCGAGACAATATTAGTATAAATTTAGTTACTCAGGCGGACACATTAACCTTATAGGCAGTCATAAACAAAGTACTTGAATACACTGTACATTACGATCTTTTGAATGTAACAGACATTATGAATACAGTATAAATAACAATCTAGGATGATGGTAAAGAACACAAATATCTACAAATGAAACTAATTTTTTTAAAAACAGAACTTTCTGTAGCTCTCCTCCTGAATTTGTTCTTAAGCACCAAACAGCATAATATAATAAACCTTTAATATCAGTCTGCTGTCGAATGAGTGGAAGTTAATGACATTGTTTACAGCATTGTTTGTGCAGAAAATGATGCAGGGATGGGGCTTAGAATGCTCTTAAGAAGCTCTTTCTAGAATGAACTGTGTCTTCAACTCTTGTTAATCATTGTTCACAAATGGAATCATGGAGTGCAGTACCAAATATGTTGTGCCTGCGAAGGAAAACATGATTGTGGAGATCTCAGACAGAAGAATGGCTTAGATTTCAGTCCTACATGATATCTTCTCCAGCCATGGCAATGTAGGACGTCTGCAGTGCACTAACCACTGGAAGTCGCTCCTAGTATTAACATTTCAATAAACATTTTGGCAGCTAGCACCTCACCCTGTCTGGAGTGTCTGCAGTATTAGTCATGTGGGAGTGCCATAGATTATGACTGATTCAGATGGTGAGCGTATCTCTATAGTGAGTGCCCTCCATTTTAATGGTGAAGATCGCAACTTCATTCAAAGTATGGCCCATTCTCATGTGTGACAATGCACTATTTCTCAGTGATCATCTAGTATTTATATCTCAACATGAAAATTTTTGTAAGGGCTGCTAGTACAATGTTAAATAAAGTCACAATTACTAATTACATATAACATAAAAAAAACTTTCGATTTTGAATTGTGGTATCAATCGATCATCACATCCTTAATAAACACTAAATTTTTCATGACATTTATGGTAATTATAAGACCAACAATGCCAAAACTCCGGGAAATTACAATTATAGTAATTATAAGGCCAACAGTGCCAAAACCCCAGGATAATGACAATTATAGTAATTATAAGACCAACAGTGCCAAAACTCCAGGGCAATGACATTCACATTAATGAATATATGCAACATATAAAATACTGACTCAACACAAGCAATGAATGTGTTCAACATTATCAAAAACTTACACACAAATAAATTTATGTCAATGGTTACATTAGTTTATTTGCAGAATACCTAAAATGTTATTTGCACTCTTCAGCTCAGTTGGTACCTCTTTATTCTCACTGTTCTTAATGATCCCTTCTGGCTATCTGTGACCTAATCAGTGATGCCATCATACTTTCTACATTTTTTAACTCTGGTGAATAAGGAATGACACGCAGTCAGAAGTTCGATACTCAATATAAAGTTCTTCAAATGGCTTTTAATAGCACATTCATCTGCCAATTTCCACTTAATATTTCAGTTCACTCCACAACATCAGAAAATATAATGCAGCACTGAAGCATTGACAGGATCATCCAGAAACATAGTTCGCAGCACAAAATGATATATACAATGTCTACAGCGAAGATCATGATAAATTCCTTAAACGTTTTATCCTACCATATTAGTAAGTTTTAGAAAACATCTATGTGTACCTTGAATCATACTTAAAGTGACCAGGAGGACTCAACACAAACTATGTAGTCTTAACTTATAACATGGCATAAGGGGCATTGGTATAATTTTCCCCTACATTGTGGCAAACTCAACAATAAAGTTGTCAAAGTACTTTGTGTTGTTAGGGTCTTTGTACATTAAGTATCTTTTAGGATGGGTTTTCAGATTGTTATACATCTCTGCCTCCATAAGAAGATTAATTTGAATGCCTTTTTCCACTGCTTCAAATATTTCCATGTTTTTTCAGTGTTCCCCATTGTATTTTCCTGTTTTTTTAAATGTGGTCCTCAAAGCTGATTTATGACTGGGATTACAATGTTCTTTAAATATTATTTTAAGTTTCCTTCTTGTTGGTCTATGTATACCTGGTCACACAGGCCACAGGTGGTTTTTTACACTCTTGAGCTGTCATAAACTGATAGAAATATATTCTGTTACTTCAATAGTGAAGATTATATTTTTAATTAGCTCATGGAATTTATTGTGTGGTTTCTGAATCTCATATTTATGGCTGTGGCTGTGGTCAAACAATTGCACTCATCGCCATTTCTCTCTATTAGGGTGCTGTGCCGAATAAAAGGAAAAATACAGCTTCTCAATTGCCAAACTGAACAGCTGTTTCAATTCCTAAATTGACCATAGCCAATATGTGGAATTACATGGATATTTTGGCAAAAACATCAGAAAAGTTACTGAAGGACTTTGTATTCTTAAGATCTTTCATGTTTTCCTGTGGGCTTTTTGATTAGCATATATCTCTACCTCCATAACAATATGTCTTTTAGTTTATACAAGGTTTTCATGTTTTCTTTAGTGTGCCCTATTGTAAGTTCATGTGTTTTAAGGTGGTCACTCAAAGCAGCTGTATGACAGGGATTAGAGATTCTTTGAATCTTATCGCAAGCTTCCTTCTTGTTTGTCTATGTATACATCGTCATGTAGACCACAGGTGAATTTATACACCTGTGATCTATCATATACATCTTCTTTCTCTATTTTGTGAGTCACCATTTTCCTTACCTCATTATTTATTTGGAAAACCACCTTAACAATACTACTTCAGAAAACCTGTGCCATTTTATATGGGATTTTTTACTAAATATTTCGTGATTACAAACCTAGGGTTTCCTTTATTTTTTATTTTCTGTAGCCTTATCACTTGTTTTCTGCTCTTCTCTTTTAATAAAATCTCTTTCCTGTACATCTTGTCTACTGACATAAAGTCAGACCCATTGTCCACAGCTACATGTCGTAAAACATTGTGTTCATTGCCTATACTCTCTTCTAGATGAGGGTAATCAAATGGTCCTGTCATCATGGCATGAAATGTGCACGCTTCAAAGCATGTGGGATGACATGAAGACACATGTATGATTGCATCTGTGATTGTGAGTTTTCTAAATATGTTGTAGGTATGCTTTCCATTAAGTTTGGATGTCTTCAAATGAAGATATTCTTCTTCCTAGGTAACACAGTTACTATCAGCAAGTAGCTCATTTAAGTTACTGCTTACGTTTTCAATCTATGTTGTACTCGAACTAAGAAGTATGATCATGTCATCAATGAAGCTTTTGTAATAGATAATCCCATTATTCATCATTTCTTGTTCAGTGAAATAATTTATTTCGAAAATCATCCATGAAAATGTTTTCTAGTGTCCCTGCTGAGCAATTACTAATTGCTAAACCATCTGGCTATCTGCAGAAGGTCAAACTGAATACAAATTAATTTTGAGTCAAAACAATCCTGAGTAGTTTATACAACTCTACAATTAGGTGGTTATTAACCTTTTTGTATGTTAGTCGATTATTTGTGATGATGTTAATTGTTTCTTCAACTGGTACATTTGCATCTGGATTGCTTAGCTCTAATGTTAAGAATTTACCAACTGTTGGGATCGTAACCTCTAAGGTGAACTCCAACAGTTCTGCATTTTTTAACATGTGACTATTTGTGAATCTGTAGTTTTTAGTAGTTATCTTATTCAATTCTCGACTTACATGGTAACCTGTGCAATCGATGTAATTGAAAATTGGTTTAATGGGAGCCGCAATATTATGTATTTCTGGATTAATTCTAAGTTTATGAGCACTTGAGTTGATACCTACAAACATTTTCGTTTGAATGCCAGTCACTGTATGTACCAGTGGGAGCTTTAGGAATCTAAAATATTTGATTATTTCCTAGAAAAATTATTTTACTTATATATGGGATTTAGTAAGGATAACAAGGGAACTGCCTTAGTCTACATTGAAATTTAATGACTGTACCACATTTAATTCGTTACTGACTGTACCGATAATATGTAGGTCACTTTTGTGAAACCTTTGCCTTTTGCCAGCTGTTACAATCTCTTTCATGACGTTAGCTACTTTCCACACTATCATATTTTATCTCAGTTCTTGAACCTCTGATTCAATCAACTGTCAGATTAGAGTGAACTATCATTTATTATACATTTTTCTTTTTAAACCTGGTCGAAACATTAAACTTACAGCATTTGCTAAGTACATTCATATTTGACAAGTTCACAATGATATCATAAAATGTAATACCAGGGTCAATAAATGTGTCCAGGGTATTGCATAACTCTGCCTGTTTGTTAATTTTCTTATCATGCCTGTCTGATTACTTACTGTTCAAAGTCAAAACATTTATCTACAATATCAGTAGCCATATCTGCAACACACCCTTCCTGATTCTTCAGTCTACAGAGGATCGTTTCCTTATCTATGTTTTGCTTTTAATTTGTGCTTAAGGCATTTCTTTTTACAATATTTCTTGAGGTTCTTAGATATACGATTGCTGACCTTGATATTCATTTAGAAAAAGTGGGAATCACTTTCAATGAAATATTTTATGGACATGGCGCTATACAAATCTAATGAATAACAATCTGAAGGGGATCCATTAGGTTACAAAATTAACATTTCAATTACAGATTACTCAAAATACATATATTATGTTACAACACTAATAACTCAGCTGCAAACCATCTGCATGTTATGGTTACTATACAGTTTAGTAGGAATACAGGTAGATACACCTCAGTTTAACCAACACTGCAAGTAAATCGTTTTTATACATGCAGAGACTTGATACATGGTTTAATAGTCATTACAAGTGCTTAACATCAGTAGATCTAACCTTTACTCTAGTTCTTTGTTTAACATGACACTTATCTAGAATTATAAGGAAAGGCTATCAATTTTCAGCAATGCCACGTGTACATAGCGTAATTACAAATCATCACATTATTTACCAATAGACCTTCAGAAAATCAAAGTATGGCACCAGCCATAGTCACAATAGTATTTGCTTAATAGTTCTCAGCTGGAATTCCTGCCTAGTTATTGTTTTAATTTATCCAGCTATGTTATAACACAGTGATTGACTTGTTTATGTATATTTTATCAGAGAAACAGCATAGTATTGGATCAGATACCATCAACCATACATTTAAGGTCATTTAATTGGTTGCTATTTCATCACAAATGTTACTAAATAATGGTATGTTAATCTGAATAAAGATGCTATGAATTTGAAAGAAGGAATTGTCAGGCACCTTTTAGGCATAAGATTCCACAATTCTTGAAATTTAGATAATTATCAGGTCTGGTCATCTGCATCTGGCTTATTATTCTGATCAATTGCCTTAATTATTTACCAAATATCCATACATACATAACTTTTCATCACATGAAGAGTAAACAATTAAAAGGATGCTGACAACGAAAGTACAAAAATTTGAAACATTAACAGTTCTTGTCACATTGTGACAATCAGTAACCACTGGTAGTGCAAGAGAGATTCAAAAACTACATAGTAAATTCCATGAGCTAAATTCTAATATTAACTTCACTATTGAAGAATATATTTTTACCAGTCTATGATAGCTCAAGAGTGTAAATAATCACTTGTGGCCTGTGTCACCAGGTATACATAGACTAACAGGAAGGAAGCTTAACATAAAATTTAAGGTACATTGTAATCCCAGTCATAAGTCTGTTTTGAGTGATCACCTTAAAATGGAAGAAAATACAATAGGGAACACTGAAAAAACATCAAAATATTTTATGAAGTGGAAAAGGGTATTCAGATTAATCTTCTTAAAGAGGCAGAGATGTATAACAATCTGAAAACCCGTCGTAAAAGATACTTAACGTACAGAGAGACCTTAATAACTCAAAGTTCTTTGACAAAGTTACTGTCATATTTGCCACAATGCAGGGCTAATTATACTAATGTCCCTTGGGCCATGTTACTAACACTTAAGGACTTCGATATTTTAAGTAAAACGATGACTGTTATATATGTATTGCAAGTGAATAAAAGATATTTTGGTATCAATATCATTAGGTAGGCGCTTAGTACAATTTAGAACAGTTATCCTGTTCAGGTTGACTGAGGTAAGATGGACCAGTTCTCCATTGATGTTCGATTGTATTTGGTTTCATCGGCTGATACACAGTCCACTTATGTACTAAATGCTATCAATTAATTATGTTATATCTGTCTTACATCTTAGTCCTAACAATTATTGTCTACTGCAGCTACCCAGACAATGATATAGATAAGATTAATTAATGTAATGACTCCCATATTTGATCTGAAGAAACTAAATGAGTTTTGATTTCATGAATATTGAGTTTGTACTGATATGTAGGTGTTTCACTGATTCAAGTTACGCCTACTGATATATCACTGGCCAATCCTAATAGGCACAAGATTGAGGGTGATCATTCAGCTGTTGTCAGCTGGTATATAATCAAGTTATGTATTTTATGTTATTAATTAACTACTGTATAGAGTAGGTGAACTGCTGTGATTGCTGCCATAATTGTATCCCCGTAAGTATGAAAGGAGGAGAGAAACGGTTTTATATCCTGCTCAGCAAGATATTCCTGCTAATAAGATAGGATAACGGTAGGGGTCATAGCACATTGTGAAATACTTACTAGTCGCTGTCCTTGCCTGCCACGCTGTGGGCGATAAGCTTCCGACGCTGGCGTGTTGTACGTGGCGCACTGCGCGCCGCTCGCTGCTGCAGAAGAAGTCTCAAATGAAACAGGCGATACCTGTGGCACTGATGATGACATCACTGAGGGTCCAGAAGTCGGTGATGCTCGCGGAAACGGTGATGCGGAGGGTGGGAATGCAGAGAGCAGGCTGGCAGTGAAACTGCAAACAGCAACTGAAGTGGGGAGGCTGCGCTCGACCACAGCCCCCTTTGTGCCGCCATTTCTGCCCCAGGCGGGCGCCCCCACATGGCGTCTGACTCCAGGTAGCGCGAGGGCAGTACTCACGTCGTCAGGTTCAGCTGTATTATCCGAGCCCGGCAAACCCTTCTTCATCGTGGCAACTGTCCTGACACTTTAACTGTTTAAAACCGTACACCTACCAACGACATCGACTCCAGAAGAGGCGAGAAGGTCAAGGAACTCTGTTGTCGTTATTAAACCATTAGCAGAATGCTTAATTGGCTAAATATGCAGTGTCCTCTAATACACAAATTATGGCTCGTTAATATAGTTACACTTGCTAAATATGGAACTCTAATTAAGACCCATCAGGTTTATATATTTGCCACGCCGAGAGGTTATCTATGACAGTGATGTCGTAGGAAGGAGGAAGGAAGATTGCGTTTAACGTTCCGTCGGTGTGAGAGGTTATCTGTGACAATGATATCGTAGGAAGGAGGAAGTAAGATAGCGTTTAACGTTCCGTCGCCATCGAGGTGCCACAATGCTGGACTTTTTCAAGGATGGGGAAGGAAATAGGCCGTGCACATTCAAAGGAGACATCTCAGTATTTTCGTGGACGGATAAATCACGGAAAACCTAAATCTGGATTGTCGGACGCGGGTTGGAACTGTTGCTCTCCCGAATGCGAGTCCAGTTTACTAAGCACTGCACCATCTCGCTCTGTAATGGTATCTTATTTCTACGTAGGTATGATATTTATAGTCCAAGTAACATATTATTATCAGTCATCTATACAGCGTGGTACTAAATTTGATCTACAAATTTCTGTTCCAGTTAGAGTTCCTGAATACCTAATGATGTAAACAAAAATCCACACTCTGGAAATGAGAGTTTCCATGCTATATAAACAAACACATAAAAATCAAATGTGACTGTCTTTTCCATCTTCAATGCGAAAGAATGATGTTATTTTGACCCCAGTAGGTATTATTAAAACGAAACTAACTAGCGTGCTATCACTGCTGTGTGCTGAGACATACACTGAACATGGTATTCATGTATCTCATTAAAATATTTTACGTCTCTTTTCCATTGGTATTGTGTTCCATACCCACAATTTTGTTTAGTGCATGGTACAGTTACTACGTGAGTTACTTCTGTATACAAGTACAGTGCGTGGCGGAGTCTACGCTGTACCTCTGCTAGTCCTTACCTCATCTCTTCCACTCGCAGACAGAGCAAGTGCAAAACGACTGTCTATATGTATCCGCACGAATTCTAATTTCTCTCGCCTTATGTTTGTGATCCTTAGGGAAATTACGTTTGCGGCAGAAGAATCGCCATGCAGTCAGATTCAAATGCGGTTCTCTCGATTTTCTCAATAGTGTTCCTCGAAAAGAACGTGGCCTATCCTCTAGAGATTCCTATGGGAGCTCCCAAAGCTTCTCCACAGTACTTTGGTGTTGATCGAACCTACCGGTAACAAATATAGGCGCTTGTCTGTGAATGCTTCGATATCTTCCTTTAATCTGACGTGATGCGGATTCCAAACACTCGAACAGTTCATAAGAATGGGTCACAGACAACCACATTTTTCCGAATTTTATCCTAATAAACCGAAGTAGACCATTCGTCTTCTCCACTACGATCGTTACATGTTCGTTCCATGTCATATCGCTTTGGAACGTGTAGTGTAACGACGTAAGTTTCGTTTAAATGATTTTCATTTGACATATGACCATGTGCAGACTTCGTCACCTACGTCAATTACAACATACTTCAAAATTATTTAAACTCTTTTTAAAATTTGTCTCTGAATGGTTCTTGAACGAAACTGTAATTAAGACATCATCATTTGAGTCGTATGCGCAGAATTACGTCACTCAGTCCAATTGGTTTGCGTAAACTTTTTTCAATTTAGATGTCGATTGTTTCTTCTCAGAAATTATATTAATGCAAGTGATCTGCTTTAATAAATGCTAGAACCACATTGAATAAACTTTCGAGATTCAAACTCGCGATGAACGTTGTCAAAAATTAATAATCTTGTCACATAAATTACGTAACATAATTCTTCATAAATAAATTCTCGGAACACTTTTTTCAACTTTAGTAGCATCCACTAGTTTATTATCTTCCTACATATAGACGTGAACCTGAGCCTTGACAAGACAGAACTGAACATTTACAACATGATTAACTTTCTATGACGTCATTGTTATAGAAACATTACAAATTCTTATTTTTATTAATTTTTAGAAGCACGACGCAACAACTCGGTTTCAGGATCTTCTGTTGCTCTTTGGCTGTCGACCCGCGACGTATAGTGGCCAGCAATTTTCTCTCTGGTCCCGGCAGTGAAGATGCTGTCTCCGTTCGTTGCGCCGCCCTCTCCGTACATGAAACATAAAAAATAAATACAAAACTTTAGATAATTTACAACCATTACAAATATTACAAAACATACATAAACAAAAACTAAATTAAATTTATATTCACCTGCAAACTGGGCTGACACTGGTGGATGGGTGGCGCTTCAATTTCGTGTCCCACTACATACCCAACCCACAAGCTCAGTTTGTCAGGTTTTAACCGAAAATGAAACTTCCTCTATCTACAATATTTAACTGTTAATATTGTACATTTTTCTCACATTTTCCGTAATCTAAAGTCCTTGCTCTTAGATATATTCAGTCATTTTATGACAATATTGTTGTGACTATTTGTCATTCACTTTCAATTGTCCAGTTATGGTAATTCACAGCCGAATATACGGTGATTACTCCTTCTCATTTAATAGTTGCTACTAATTAATAATTTAGTACGTTCTTTAACGTTGTTATATTAGGACAGAGCGTTCAAATTGTGATAGGTTAGTTTCAGTTTTATTCATTTACTAGAGTTATTCTTTCCAAAAATGTATATTACTAATAAGTTTCTCACAATAACTAATAGTAGTATTTACTTTACTTCATTCTTTTCCCCAATGCTTTATTTATGCCTGAGGTCAAGAAGAAATCAAGCAAAACTGTCTTCAGGATCTCGGCACGGCTTTCTTTATCTTTGGACACTTTGTTGGGTAATGGCAATTTATTTAGGAGAAACAAGCGAGAGAGCCCCGTTTGGTGTGTTCTATATTAACACTATCACAAATCTCTATTAAAGGCACTCTGCTATGTTCTCGTGAGCCATTCAGCTCTGGACGCCCATGGTCCCTAAAATTATTAACCATCCCCTTTGGTTCCTACTATCCGAGTAAATATAAAATATACAAAATTCCTTCTGACCTAATAACAAAATTTTCTTCCATATAAATCCCCTTTTAGGTATCTTTCCCTTTTTAAAGCACCGGTAGATTACTGTAGAACACTTGTTTAAGCTTCCTGTCATTTCTTTAAAAATAACACGTAACTATCACGAAAAACGTCACATGAATAAACTATGAACGCTCTTCCATATGTAACATATACTAAATATTAACTTATTTAGGAATGAAGGGTTTCATTTGATCGACACTGCATAATCCTTTCATTACACCTGATGAAGGTTCCATAAGAAGTAACGTTTTGGGATGTACAATCTTATGTACAACATATGGACCTCCAAAGATAAAGAAGAATTTTCTACATTCCTTATTGATCTTGGAACTTTTAGGATGAGATCGTACTAATACAAGATCTCCTACCTGAAATGAGGGTTCTATAGCATGTTGATTATAACTTTTAATTCTCCATTCAGCATTTTTAACAATCTGTTTGCAAACTTTTTCGTCTGGGATGCATTGTTGGATCTCATTTACTGGTGGCCGAGGTAGAGCAGCTAGTAAAGGCTGACTTATAATTCGTTTGCCTAAAATTTCTGTAGGTGATAATCCCGTCGTTAGATGAGGCAATTCATTTAATATCTTTTCGAATTCAGGCATTAGTTTGGCCCACCGAGTATGTTTATGTGCACAAAAAGTTCTACATAATCGTCTTAATTCTTTCATGACTCTTTCTACTAAATTACTTTGAGGGTGATATTTCGAAATTAAGATATGTTTGATTCCATATTGTTTTATCATATCTTGAAACTTTTGACTAATAAAGGCAGTACTGTTGTCAGACATAAGTTGTTTAGAAATGCCGCAGTTAACAAAGTAATTTCGGGTAAGACAGCGTATAACGCTTGCGGTATTCGCTCGTTTCAAAGTATATAGCTTCACATGTTTGGACCAACATTCCATTGCAACAAACACATAAGTAAATTCAGCTGAACTACGAGGCAGAGGGCCAAAAAGATCTAATGACAGTACATCCCACAGACCTCGAGGAATTACAGCATATAATTTATAATGCTTAGATTTGTTATTAACTTTAGTCTTTTGACAGGTTTCACAAGCCCTAATAATACTTCTCACAATATGGGACATATTTTTGAAATAATAATACTTCATTAGATGTTTAATACATTCATGAATTCCAAAATGCCCGTAACCTTCATGAATATAAGTAATTAATTCGTACACAACAGTTTTCGGAATGCAGATTTTCCATCTCTGGTGTTCCCTCTGTGCTTTCCAATACAACAAGTCGTTGAAATATAACCACACACCCCGGGTGTTAACTGTTTCATCCCCATTATTAAGGTTTTGTATAAGGTCCCTATATTGATTGTCATTTCTTTGATTGCATCTAATAGCAGTTACTATCCATGTAACTTTACGTTCGTTCTCCTGAGTTAAAAGGAAATAAACATGGTAATTTGTTCCTGGTTCTTCTGCAATGTTAATATTCTCCATTCCTACTGGAAGTCTCGACAAAGCATCCGAAACTACATTTTGAGATGCTTTTATATACCTAATTTCATACTGAAATTCTTGCAAGCATAATACCCAACGTAATAATCTATGGTGAAGTAACCGACAATTGTTCAAAAAGGTTAAAGCCTGATGATCAGTATATACAATTGTTTTTCTTCCCATTAATAATCCTCTAAATCTTTGAAAACCCCATACCACTGCAAGAGCTTCCATCTCGGTTAGAAAATAATTTCTTTCATGTGTATTTAAAGTTCTACTAGCGAATCCAATAGGCTGATATAATCCCTTTTCATTGGTCAGATCATCTTGGAATATTATGCAAGACACACCATAATCAGAGGCATCTGTACACATACAAAAGTCCTGATTGAAATCTGGATGGTATAACATTTTGGCTTCTGTTAACGCTCCATTTATCTTATTAAAAACTTCCTCTTCCTCTTTTCCCCAGAGCCATACTGATTTCTCTTTTAATAAATCCAGTAATTTAGGATTAACAACATCCTGCCCTGGAAGAAATCTTCTCAGAAATCCTACCATTCCTAAGAATGATTTCAGTTGTTTCCGATTTCTAGCTTCAATACGTGCTGGGTCTGGCCTAATACCTTTACTGTCCAGTATATGCCCCAAAAATCTCACTTCCTCCTTTCCGAAGTAAGACTTAGATAATTTTAAAGTAATTCCTCTGTCAATTAAATGGTCAAACAAGCAGGCAGGTAGAAGTCTGTTAGGTAGGAAAATATAGAGATAAAGTTATGTGTTGAGGTAAGCTGTGGGAAGACAGAAGGTGGAACAGACAGAGAGTGAGGAGGAGTTTGGTGTGTGTGTAGGGTAGTGCTCATAAGGGAAATGGAATGGTGATGGAGAAGGAAAATGAGAGGGTAACCTTAATGTGGTGTGCATAGATGAGGAAGAGCGAAAGTTGGTAGGAGGGATAAATATGAGTTGGGAGTCAGACGTCATTGCCTGAGAATCGAGATGATGGAAGTTACTGTGGGATAGGATGAGGTATGTGTAGGTATAGGGACAGTGGGATGTCTCTGAATGAGCACAGCTGAACATGAGGATTGATGATCAGAGGGGAGACAATGGGGTTACTGGAATCCAGTTTGCAGATAGTATTGGAGGTATTTGATGTGTTCAAGGGCATATGGAATTTTGATGAGATGGTATAAGGTTCATATGGGGAAGATTAATGGTATTTGACAATCTGTAGGGTTTTATAGTTCAGTGCAACATTTATATAGCATGAAAGAAGGTTGTATACATGGAAGAACCCTGGAGATACTAATAGGTATCAGATAGATTATATAATGGTAAGACAGAGATTTAGGAACCAGGTTTAAAATTGTAAGACATTTCCAGGGGCAGATGTGGACTCTGACCACATTCTATTGATTATGACCTGTAGATTAAAACTGAAGAAACTGCAAAAAGGTGGGAATTTAAGGAGATGGGACCTGGATAAACTGAAAGAACCAGAGGTTGTACAGAGGTTCAGGGAGAGCATAAGGGAACAATTGACAGGAATCTACATCTACATCTACATTTATACTCCGCAAGCCACCCAACGGTGTGTGGCGGAGGGCACTTTACGTGCCACTGTCATTACCTCCCTTTCCTGTTCCAGTCGCGTATGGTTCGCGGGAAGAACGACTGTCTGAAAGCCTCCGTGCGCGCTCTAATCTCTCTAATTTTACATTCGTGATCTCCTCGGGAGGTATAAGTAGGGGGAAGCAATATATTCGATACCTCATCCAGAAACGCACCCTCTCGAAACCTGGCGAGCAAGCTACACCGCGATGCAGAGCGCCTCTCTTGCAGAGTCTGCCACTTGAGTTTATTAAACATCTCCGTAACGCTATCACGGTTACCAAATAACCCTGTGACGAAACGCGCCGCTCATCTTTGGATCTTCTCTATCTCCTCCGTCAAACCGATCTGGTACGGATCCCACACTGATGAGCAATACTCAAGTATAGGTCGAACGAGTGTTTTGTAAGCCACCTCCTTTGTTGATGGACTACATTTTCTAAGCACTCTCCCAATGAATCTCAACCTGGTACCCGCCTTACCAACAATTAGTTTTATATGATCATTCCACTTCAAATCGTTCCGCACGCATACTCCCAGATATTTTACATAAGTAACTGCTACCAGTGTTTGTTCCGCTATCATATAATCATACAATAAAGGATCCTTCTTTCTATGTATTCGCAATACATTATATTTGTCTATGTTAAGGGTCAGTTGCCACTCCCTGCACCAAGTGCCTATCCGCTGCAGATCTTCCTGCATTTCGCTACAATTTTCTAATGCTGCAACTTCTCTGTATACTACAGCATCATCCGCGAAAAGCCGCATGGAACTTCCGACACTATCTACTAGGTCATTTATATATATTGTGAAAAGCAATGGTCCCATAACACTCCCTGTGGCACGCCAGAGGTTACTTTAACGTCTGTAGACGTCTCTCCATTGATAACAACATGCCGTGTTCTGTCTGCTAAAAACTCTTCAATCCAGCCACACAGCTGGTCTGATATTCCGTAGGCTCTTACTTTGTTTATCAGGCGACAGTGCGGAACTGTATCGAACGCCTTCCGGAAGTCAAGAAAAATACCATCTACCTGGGAGCCTGTATCTAATATTTTCTGGGTCTCATGAACAAATAAAGCGAGTTGGGTCTCACACGATCGCTGTTTCCGGAATCCATGTTGATTCCTACATAGTAGATTCTGTGTTTCCAAAAACGACATGATACTCGAGCAAAAAACATGTTCTAAAATTCTACAACAGATCGACGTCAGAGATATAGGTCTATAGTTTTGCGCATCTGCTCGACGACCCTTCTTGAAGACTGGGACTATCTGTGCTCTTTTCCAATCATTTGGAACCCTCCGTTCCTCTAGAGACTTGCGGTACACGGCTGTTAGAAGGGGGGCAAGTTCTTTCGCGTACTCTGTGTAGAATCGAATTGGTATCCCGTCAGGTCCAGTGGACTTTCCTCTATTGAGTAATTCCAGTTGCTTTTCTATTCCTTGGACACTTATTTCGATGTCAGCCATTTTTTCGTTTGTGCGAGGATTTAGAGAAGGAACTGCAGTGCGGTCTTCCTCTGTGAAACAGCTTTGGAAAAAGGTGTTTAGTATTTCAGCTTTACGCGTGTCATCCTCTGTTTCAATGCCATCATCATCCCGTAGTGTCTGGATATGCTGTTTCGAGCCACTTACTGATTTAACGTAAGACCAGAACTTCCTAGGATTTTCTGTCAAGTCGGTACATAGAATTTTACTTTCGAATTCACTGAACGCTTCACGCATAGCCCTCCTTACGCTAACTTTGACATCGTTTAGCTTCTGCTTGTCTGAGAGGTTTTGGCTGCGTTTAAACTTGGAGTGGAGCTCTCTTTGCTTTCGCAGTAGTTTCCTAACTTTGTTGTTGTACCACGGTGGGTTTTTCCCGTCCCTCACAGTTTTACTCGGCACGTACCTGTCTAAAACGCATTTTACGATTGCCTTGAACTTTTTCCATAAACACTCAACATTGTCAGTGTCGGAACAGAAATTTTCGTTTTGATCTGTTAGGTAGTCTGAAATCTGCCTTCTATTACTCTTGCTAAACAGATAAACCTTCCTCCATTTTTTTATATTCCTATAAACTTCCATATTCAGGGATGCTGCAACGGCCTTATGATCACTGATTCCCTGTTCTGTACATACAGAGTCGAAAAGTTCGGGTCTGTTTGTTATCAGTAGGTCCAAGATGTTATCTCCACAAGTCGGTTCTCTGTTTAATTGCTCGAGGTAATTTTCGGATAGTGCACTCAGTATAATGTCACTCGATGCTCTGTCCCTACCACCCGTCCTAAACATCTGAGTGTCCCAGTCTATATCTGGTAAATTGAAATCTCCACCTAAGACTATAACATGCTGAGAAAATTTATGTGAAATGTATTCCAAATTTTCTCTCAGTTGTTCTGCCACTAATGCTGCTGAGTCGGGAGGTCGGTAAAAGGAGCCAATTATTAACCTAGTTCGGTTGTTGAGTGTAACCTCCACCCATAATAATTCACAGGAACTATCCACTTCTACTTCACTACAGGATAAACTACTACTAACAGCGACGAACACTCCACCACCGGTTGCATGCAATCTATCCTTTCTAAAACCGTCTGTACCTTTGTAAAAATTTCGGCAGAATTTATCTCTGGCTTAAGCCAGCTTTCTGTACCTATAACGATTTCAGCTTCGGTGCTTTCTATCAGCGCTTGAAGTTCTGGTACTTTACCAACGCAGCTTCGACAGTTGACAATTACAATACCGATTGCTGCTTGGTCCCCGCATGTCCTGACTTTGCCCCGCACCCGTTGAGGCTGTTGCCCTTTCTGTACTTGCCCAAGGCCATCTAACCTAAAAAACCGCCCAGCCCACGCCACACAACCCCTGCTACCCGTGTAGCCGCTTGTTGCGTGTAGTGGACTCCTGACCTATCCAGCGGAACCCGAAACCCCACAACCCTATGGCGCAAGTCGAGGAATCTGCAGCCCACACGGTCGCAGAACCGTCTCAGCCTCTGATTCAGACCCTCCACTCGGCTCTGTACCAAAGGTCCGCAGTCAGTCCTGTCGACGATGCTGCAGATGGTGAGCTCTGCTTTCATCCCGCTAGCGAGACTGGCAGTCTTCACCAAATCAGATAGCCGCCGGAAGCCAGAGAGGATTTCCTCCGATCCATAGCGACACACATCATTGGTGCCGACATGAGCAACCACCTGCGGATGGGTGCACCCTGTACCCTTCATGGCATCCGGAAGGACCCTTTCCACATCTGGAATGACTCCCCCCGGTATGCACACGGAGTGCACATTGGTTTTCTTCCCCTCTCTTGCTGCCATTTCCCTAAGGGGCCCCATTACGCGCCTGACGTTGGAGCTCCCAACTACCAGTAAGCCCACCCTCTGCGACTGCCCGGATCTTGCAGACTGAGGGGCAACCTCTGGAACAGGACAAGCAGCCATGTCAGGCCGAAGATCAGTATCAGCCTGAGACAGAGCCTGAAACCGGTTCGTCAGACAAACTGGAGAGGCTTTCCGTTCAGCCCTCCGGAATGTCTTTCGCCCCCTGCCACACCTTGAGACGACCTCCCACTCTACCACAGGTGAGGGATCAGCCTCAATGCGGGCAGTATCCCGGGCAACCACAGTCGTAGTCCGATCAGGGGATGCGTGGGACGAGCTGGCTGTCCCCGACAAACACCCATGGGGGAAAGAAATACAGTAGAAGAAGAATGGGTAGCTTTGAGGCAGCAGAGGATGAAGTAGGTAAAAAGACAAGGGCTAGTAGAAATCCTTGGGTAACAGAAGAAATATTGAATTTAATTGATGAAAGGAGAAAATATAAAAATGCAGTAAATGAAGCAGGCAAAAAGGAATAAAAACGTCTCAAAAATGAGATCGACAGGAAGTGCAAAATGGCTAAGCAGGGATGGCTAGAGGACAAATGTAAGGATGTAGAGGCTTATCTCACTAGGAGTAAGATAGGTACTGCCTACAGGAAAATTAAAGACACCTTTGGAGATAAGAGAACCATTTGTATGAATATCAAGAGCTCAGATGGAAACCCAGTTCTAGGCAAAGAAGGGAAAGCAGAAAGGTGGAAGGAGTATATAGAGGGTCTATACAAGGGCGATGTACTTGAGGACAATATTATGGAAATGGAAGAGGATGTAGATGAAGATGAAATGGGAGATACGGTACTGCGTGAAGAGTTTGCAAGAGCACTGAAAGACATGAGTCGAAACGAGGCCCCGGGAGTAGACAACATTCCATTGGAACTACTGATGGCCCTGGGAGAGCCAGTCCTGACAAAAACCATCTGGTGAGCAAGATGCATGAGACAGGCGAAATACCCTCAGACTTCAAGAAGAATATAATAATTCCAATCCCAAAGAAAGCAGGTGTTGACAGATGTGAAAATTACCGAACTATCAGTTTAATAAGTCACAGCTGCAAAATACTAACACAAATTCTTTACAGACGAATGGAAAAACTAGTAGAAGCCAACCTCGGGGAAGATCAGTTTGGATTCCGTAGAAACTCTGGAACACGTGAGGCAATACTGACCTTACGACTTATCTTAGAAGAAAGATTAAGGAAAGGCAAACCTACTTTTCTATCATTTGTAGACTTAGAGAAAGCTTTTGACAATGTTGACTGGAACATTCTCTTTCAAATTCTAAAGGTGGGAGGGGTAAAATACAGGGAGCGAAAGGCTATTTACAATTTGTACAGAAACCAGATGGCAGTTGTAAGAGTCGAGGGACATGAAAGGGAAGCAGTGGTTGGGAAGGGAGTAAGACAGGGTTGTAGCCTCTCCCCGATGTTGTTCAGTCTGTATATTGAGCAAGCAGTAAAGGAAACAAAAGAAAAATTTGGAGTAGGTATTAAAATCCATGGAGAAGAAATAAAAACTTTGAGGTTCCCCGATGACATTGTAATTCTGTCAGAGACAGCAAAGGACTTGGAAGAGCAGTTGAATGGAATGGACAGTGTCTTGAAAGGAGGATATAAGATGAACATCAACAAAAACAAAACGAGGATAATGGAATGTAGTCGAATTAAGTCGGGTGATGCTGAGGGAATTAGATTAGGAAATGAGACACTTAAAGTAGTAAAGGAGTTTTGCTATTTGGGGAGCAAAATAACTGATGATGGTCGAAGTAGAGAGGATATAAAATGTAGACTGGCAATGGCAAGGAAAGCGTTTCTGAAGAAGAGAAATTTGTTAACATCGAGTATAGATTTAAGTGTCAGGAAGTCATTTCTGGAAGTAGTTTGTATGGAGTGTAGCCATGTATGGAAGTGAAACATAGACGATAAATAGTTTGGACAAGAAGAGAATAGAAGCTTTCGAAATGTGGTGCTACAGAAGAATGCTGAAGATTAGATGGGTAGATCACATAACTAATGTGGAAGTATTGAATAGGATTGGGGAGAAGAGAAGTTTGTGGCACAACTTGACCAGAAGAAGGGATCGGTTGGTAGGACATGTTCTGAGGCATCAAGGGATCACCAATTTAGTATTGGAGGGCAGCGTGGAGGGTAAAAATCGTAGAGGGAGACCAAGAGATGAATACACTAAGCAGATTCAGAAGGATGTAGGTTGCAGTAGGTACTGGGAGATGAAGAAGCTTGCACAGGATAGAGTAGCATGGAGAGCTGCATCAAACCAGTCTCAGGACTGAAGACCACAACAACAACAACATGATGTCAGATCAGGGTTTTGTAGGTGTGGAGAGTAGTGGAGGAGTGTAATCCCCAAGTACAGCCAGTTAGTAGTTTTAGTAGTTTTAGTATATTGTGGGCTTTCTCTTGAATGAGCACTAGGAAACTTTCCACATAAATGACAATCGAGGGTCAGTTCAAGATATTTTAGTGTATTATTTACTACACAGGATGGTCGTAAATGGTAAGTTAAATGCCATGGGGGTGGGCAGTGTGGGTAGATCATCCTACAATTACCACCAGGCTTTTGGAGAGGTTTAACTTGAGCAGCTATTGGTTACACAAGGAGGTAAACTGATTGTTGTGTATTTGCGGGGGAGGGGGGGGGTGAAAGGTGTTGTCAGAATATCAGGAGTGTGGGGTAGTGTGGGAAAAGCATTGTTGTGAACATTCTGAAGACTGTGGACTGGTGGAGCTGGCTTGGGTACATCAGCAGTATAGAGGAGATAAAGGAGTATTGCCACTAATGAAGTGGGATAGAAGATAACTGGAATTGTTACTGTTAATAGTGACAATGTTGTTGTTGTTGTTGTGGTCTTCAGTCCTGAGACTGGTTTGATGCAGCTCTCCATGCTACTCTATCCTGTGCAAGCTTCTTCATCTCCGAGTAGTTACTGAAACCTATGGGCCAATAGATACTATGGATGAAATATTGAAGATATAGTTCACTGGAGATTCCAGTATCTCGTTTGAAAAGGACACCAGAGAGTCAGTCAGGGTTGTAGCCTTTCTTTAGGTCGAGGGAGATAGAAACTGCAAATTTATGGGAGTTGAGCTGGTGGAATAGGAATGGTACAACAGCTGATCAGCGGAGGAGAAATTGGGAGGAAGGCCATACTGGTTAACGGAAAGGAGGTGGTGTTGGGTAGAGTGTTGATAGATGTCATGGTAGAGGGTGAATTCGAAGACGTTACTAAACAATAACGTGTTCCAGGTAGGGCAGTAGGAAGAGGTGCCGCTAGGGAGTTTGGACAATTTGAGGAAAAGTAGGATTTTGGTACTTTTCATAGCTGAGGTTATTAGCCTGTAGTGAGGATAGTGGTACAAAGAGTTGCAAAGGTGGCCAGAAAGGATAGGGGCATTCTCTGAGGTGTCGACAAGTAATACAGTCGTGGCTTGGGGGATTTTTGCGTACTTTATGGATAATTTGTTTTATGCCATATGTCTTGATTGACGTATATAATTCTGTTTGTGGTATGTTGCCCAAGTACTGGAAGCTGGGGGCCAAGGGTAAGACAGCGTTGTTTATACGTGCTGAAGGATAGCTGATAGGGAACGAGAAACTATCAAATTGGGGGTCATCAGGGATGGAGTAAATGTCAGAGAACAGGATGAAAGTGGTCTGCTTTGCTCTGGTTGTCGAGTGCGAGATGGTTGTTGCGGATGATGGGATAGTGAGGTATGTGGTTAGTGCCAGACAACTGATGGAGTGGTCATGGGGATTGTAGCATTCAGACTGGTGTCTGTCTGGTGTCAGTACCGACGTTTTTCTTCGTTAAATAAATTCTTGGTTCAAATGGCTCTGAGCACTATGGGACTTAACATCTTAGGTCATCAGTCCCCCAGAACTTAGAACTACTTAAACCTAACTAACCTAAGGACATCACACAACACCCAGCCATCACGAGGCAGAGAAAATCCCTGACCCCGCCGGGAATCGAACCCGGGAACCCGGGCGTGGGAAGCGAGAACGCTACCGCACGACCACGAGATGCGGGCAAAAATAAATTCTTGATGTGTCTCTGTACTTGCCGGCGCAGTGTGAGTGTATCCCACGGTACAAGCGACGGGACTCTCGAAGAAGGTGTAGCAGTGATGGTGGGCATGGGCGGGGGCAGAGGGGGAAGTGTAGTGCGATGACAAAATATGATTATTTTAGGATTGCAGGTGGCTATTGCATCTGACAAGATCTGTTGCAGGAAAGACGTGGGATGGGGAATATAGTCACGTTGCTGGGAGGTTAGATGTGGCTTTCAGTCTCGGTTACTATGAATTCCCGGCAGGCATCCCAGTTGGAGGGTGTTACATCGGATGTTGTGCACACCCGTTATGTAGCCTATCACCCCTCACATTAACACCAGACACGAACAGTACTGACGCACTCTGGTGGCCATTCTACCTGTGACGGAGAATTGCAACCGTAATCATTTACATTTCTGAATATAGTGTGTACCTGTACAGCCTTATATCGACCTCAGGATCGGGTTTCTTCTGGGTGCATCAGTTTTTTGTCAGTGTAATACTGACTTTGTCCTTGAACTTTTAAACACAAAGTAATCATTAATGTGTCTCTCATCACCTGTGAAAGCTTTCATCCTCGAAGTAACTGTTAGTTCATATAGCCTCGTACCTTCGCATCCGTGCAGCCCTCTAAACTTCAGTTTGTCCGTAAGACAGACTCCTGGATTGGGAAATCCAGCCAACTACACTCCTGGAAATTGAAATAAGAACACCGTGAATTCATTGTCCCAGGAAGGGGAAACTTTATTGACACACTCCTGGGGTCAGATACATCACATGATCACACTGACAGAACCACAGGCACATAGACACAGGCAACAGAGCATGCACAATGTCGGCACTAGTACAGTGTATATCCACCTTTCGCAGCAATGCAGGCTGCTATTCTCCCATGGAGACGATCGTAGAGATGCTGGATGTAGTCCTGTGGAACGGCTTGCCATGCCATTTCCACCTGGCGCCTCAGTTGGACCAGCGTTCGTGCTGGACGTGCAGACCGCGTGAGACGACGTTTCATCCAGTCCCAAACATGCTCAATGGGGGACAGATCCGGAGATCTTGCTGGCCAGGGTAGTTGACTTACACCTTCTAGAGCACGTTGGGTGGCACGGGATACATGCGGACGTGCATTGTCCTGTTGGAACAGCAAGTTCCCTTGCCGGTCTAGGAATGGTAGAACGATGGGTTCGATGACGGTTTGGATGTACCGTGCACTATTCAGTGTCCCTCGACGATCACCAGTGGTGTACGGCCAGTGTAGGAGATCGCTCCCCACACCATGATGCCGGGTGTTGGCCCTGTGTGCCTCGGTCGTATGCAGTCCTGATTGTGGCGCTCACCTGCACGGCGCCAAACACGCATACGACCATCATTGGCACCAAGGCAGAAGTGACTCTCATCGCTGAAGACGACACGTCTCCATTCGTCCCTCCATTCACGCCTGTCGCGACACCACTGGAGGCGGGCTGCACGATGTTGGGGCGTGAGCGGAAGACGGCCTAACGGTGTGCGGGACCGTAGCCCAGCTTCATGGAGACGGTTGCGAATGGTCCTCGCCGATACCCCTGGAGCAACAGTGTCCCTAATTTGCTGGTAAGTGGCGGTGCGGTCCCCTACGGCACTGCGTAGGATCCTACGGTCTTGGCGTGCATCCGTGCGTCGCTGCGGTCCGGTCCCAGGTCGACGGGCACGTGCACCTTCCGCCGACCACTGGCGACAACATCGATGTACTGTGGAGACCTCACGCCCCACGTGTTGAGCAATTCGGCGGTACGTCCACCCGGCCTCCCGCATGCCCACTATACGCCCTCGCTCAAAGTCCGTCAACTGCACATACGGTTCACGTCCACGCTGTCGCGGCATGCTACCAGTGTTAAAGACTGCGATGGAGCTCCGTATGCCACGGCAAACTGGCTGACACTGACGGCGGCGGTGCACAAATGCTGCGCGGCTAGCGCCATTCGACGGCCAACACCGCGGTTCCTGGTGTGTCCGCTGTGCCGTGCGTGTGATCATTGCTTGTACAGCCCTCTCGCAGTGTCCGGAGCAAGTATGGTGGGTCTGACACACCGGTGTCAATGTGTTCTTTTTTCCATTTCCAGGAGTGTAGTTGTCTGGGCCCATCCGCAGGTTATCCATTTGTCAATGTTAAAATGAATGCTCATCCACTTTCACAATGCAAAAGCACTTGAACTGACACGTGCCTTCGTCAACAGACTTATTATACAATAACCTCAGAAAAACTACAACAATAAAAATATGGTGATTTTGGAGCTTGATTTATGTTTACATTTTCACTTAGACTTATATTTATATCTCTTTTGTGAGATTCTTATGGTTCTTGTAGAATAATTCTGATGATGAAGTTTAGCTCCTCTGAAACGCGCAATTCTACTGCTTTTGGATTCTGGAAGGCAGTTGAACGTACATTTTCATCCTGATTCTAACAACCACGACTCGTATCCGTCATGAATAAAAACAAAGTTACCCAACAGTTTTCTCAACACTGAGGTTACTGGTTACAAAGAGCAGACACATTCCTACTTTCGACAGCCCTCTTCTCTCAGTTTTTTTAGCATTTTTTACAAAACTACTTTCATTGGGGAAACAGATAAAGCCTGCAGATTTTCATAATGTACACAACACTTCCACTGAGTACAGGAGATGTTTACTACACCATTGAAGTGCTAAGAATTTAATGACAGTAAAAATAGTGTTAAGCCGTAAAAAAGTGCCAGTGTATATCAACGGTTTTTTTAACTGTTGTATTCTTCGTACAGAAATCTTTTAAAGTGTACAAAAGTCATTTAACTGAAACTGTGTACACTATATTGGGTTAGGATGTGAATAATCCACTATTCAGCAGGTAACTGGTACCCGTGTCGGTGCTGCTCTATTTGCTTCAAGAGAGACTACGAGTGTGCAAACTGTGATTGTGACAACACATCACTTGTGCATATATAAGGCGTCACGCTGCTTTTGATCCCAGAACAGGACGCCATATATTACAGTTAACTTCACTTAATATAACTGCATAAGAATCTGCTGTAATGTTTACATGTTTGGTTTTCTTCCAGTAGCTCTGAAGATGATCAGTGATAGTCGAAACTGAAGAAACGAGATTTTAAATAATTTTTTTAAGACTTCTTAGCTCTAGTGATTCTTACTACATTACTCATGCTGTTCTAAGCGATATACATCACTGTCATCCTCTCATCTCTTAGACGTTCTTTACGAGTTCGTTTCTCTATCACGCAGACACAGTGTTATCGCACGTGGTGGATTGCAATGCAAAACACTATCTGTCCAACTCTTTCTGATTTTTGTATTGGATATTAGAAAGATCCGACATAAGTAATAGATGTTTCCCAATATAACGTTTAGTTTCAGTCTGAAGAACGAACATTGTGGAATGATGCAAACAGGCAAAATGAGTTATACATCTGAGTTCGAGCTAGACTACGACTCGAATTCGGACATGTTCGTCGCACATGGACCGGACATATCTGCCTGACTTCGCTCTGCTGTGTACATTAACCTGTTCAGCACATAAATACTGGAGACTTTCCGTTAGTGCGGTAACCAGCACAAAAACTAAGAGAGAAGGCCGTATTACCTTATCGTGCTATGTACGTAAACATACAAGCAAAAAAAGCCATCTGTACAAAAAGAAAAAAATAATTACCGTCTTATCTCTACGTCTGACGTTAGCGTAAGGTTGGAGGAACTTACTGGAAAAGGAAGACAGATAAGAAAACTACACGCTAGCGCACAGAAGTTATGGTAACTACTGCTTACGCAGGGACTGATAAGCAATAGGCTGTAATCTCAGTTACCGCCATTCTGTGCGTATGAGGACTGCAAGGCACCAAGGCTCCGATGGAATCCAGTCCAACATGTTTCCCCACTTCTATGAAGCGCTATTATGCGAAACACTGTTTTCCATTTATTTGGCCACTAAACATGTTTTGATACGTATGACGTGTATTGTATGGGTAGAAATTCGTGTGTTCCGTAACATGACTGGTTGCCAAACTAAATGCAAATATTTTATGTTCTGGAGAGTACAGATTTTTAAAAGCCATACTATTTCGAACGCATGTATAAATCCAAGAGTCTCAACAGTCCTCAAGAAGATTATGTTAAGACTTGTACGTAAGGCCTGACAAATTCGTGCTAATGATATGTAATACTGATGTGTACTCGGGTTTCTAGTCTGTTGTTAATCGTGCGTGTGAATTATTAAACCATAATACACTACTGGCCATTAAAATTGCTGCACCAAGAAGAAATGCAGATGATAAACGGGTATTCAGTGGACAAATATATTATACTAGAACTGCCATGTGATTACATTTTCGCATTTACACGCAATTTGGGTGCATAGATCCTGAGAAATCAGTACTCAGAACAATCACCTCTGGCCGTAATAACGGCCTTGATACGCCTGGACATTGAGTCAAACAGATCGTGGATGGCGTGTACAGGTACAGCTGCCCATGCAGCTTCAACACGATACCACAGTTCATCAAGAGTAGTGACTGGCGTATTGTGACGAGCCAGTTGCTCGGCCACCACTGACCACACGTTTTCAATTGGTGAGAGATCTGGAGAATGTGCTGGCCATTGCAGCAGTCGAACATTTTCTGTATCCAGAAAGGTGTGTACAGGACCTGCAACATGCGGTCGTGCATTATCCTGCTGAAATGTAGGGTTTCGCAGCGATCGAATGAAGGGTAGAGCCACGGGTCGTAACACATCTGAAATGTAACGTCCAGTGTTCAAAGTGCCGACAGTGCGAACAACAGATGAACGAGACGTGTAACCAATGGCACCCCATACCATCACGCCGGCTGATACGCCAGTATGGCGATGACGAATACACGCTTCCAATGTGCGTTCACCACGATGTCACCAAACATGGATGCGACCATCATGATGTTGTAAACTGAACCTGGATTCATCCGAAAAAAAATGACGTTTTGCCATTCGTGTACCCAGGTTCGTCGTTGAGTACACCATCGCAGGCGCTCCTGTCTGTGATGCAGCGTCAAGGGTAATCGCAGCCATGGTTTCCGAGCTGATAGTCCATGGTGCTGCAAACGTAGTCGAACTCTTCGTGCAGATGGTTGTTGTCTTGCAAAAGTCCCCATCTGTTGACTCAGGGATCGAGACGTGGCTGTACGATCCGTTACAGCCATGCGGATAAGATGCCTGTCATCTCGACTGCTAGTGATACGAGGACGTTGGGATCCAGCACGGCATTCCGTATTATCCTCCTGAACCCACCGATTCCATATTCAGCTAACAGTCATTGGATCTCGACCAACGCGAGCAGCAGTGTCGCGATACGATAAACCGTAATAACGACAGGCTACAATCCGACCTTTATCAAAGTCGGAAACGTGATGCTACGTATTTCTCCTCCTTGCACGAGACATCACAACAACGTTTTACCAGTAACGCCGGTCAATTGCTGTTTGTGTATGAGAAATCGGTTGGAAACTTTCCTCATGTCAGCACGTTGTAGGTGTCGCCATTGGCGCCAACCTTGTGTGAATGCTCTGAAAAGCTAATCATTTACATATTACAGCATCTTCTTCCTGTCGGTTAAATTTCGCCTCTGTAGCACACCATCTTCGTTGTGTACCAATTTTAATGGGCAGTAGTGTAGATATAATTTGCTTTCATCTAAGATTCTATATTGAAAATAAATCGCCAGTAACTTGGTGTTTAAATAGTAAATCGTTCATCAGTTCGAAAGCGGATTTAAAAGTCATGGACTGTATTTAGCAGGGACGTACTGGAGGGGCTACGTCCTTCAAGCCAGCCGGCTGTAGCAAGAACAGCTGCCCTGCGGGGCTCTCGTCCGACGCCCAAGTAGGTGGCCTCACATACGCAAAATATTGTGTAATTCATATTCACTAACATTAACTGAATCAGACAACTTTAACTGCCATTGAATGATGTGCAATGTTACAGAATCCTTCTGGTTGAAGATTCGTTTGAGTGAGAAGGAATGCGTGTCGTATGCTTTGAAGTAACTAAGGGTCACCTGTGCAGTAATTAAAGAACTTCACGTTCTGTACAGGCCGTAGAAACTTCGTCAGAGACGCAGTTTTTCTTGGTTTAATCGTAAGAATCGCGAGGAGTAAAAGAATAAATAAAAATAAATATAAAAAATAAAAATTAAACTTAAAGAAGAGCTACGTGACACTGGGTTTTCCGTTACACAAGAGAAGCAAACGTTTGCTGACAACCCTGTAATAGGCCAGCAAGACATATAAGGAGCTCACCCTCACAGTTGTTCCTTAGTACGCAGTGGTTTCCAGAGCAACTCCTTACAGTCAGTCAAGAGGGCTGCGGGCGGCTTGTCGAGAGTATCTGCTGACGTTAATTCCTTGACAATACTTACTTATCTTACATTCCTTATCTGGGCAACAATACCTAAACTACGTTTCCAAAAGTCTGCAGCTTTAATAGCTTCTGGCCAATAGTTGAACACCTAGTCATACCGAGAATCTTTATTACATTCGAGAAACGCTGTTGTTTGAAATGGGCCTCCCACTTATGGACAAACGTTTTATGTTAAATGCGTTCACTTGAAGTAGGTGAACAAATAAGTCCATAGGGACTTCCCTCCTTGTCACACAAATTCAGAATGAAAAAAAATGTGGGCGTGCTCCAGACAGTTACAGAATCTCACCAATTTGTTGAATAAATACATGTAGATATAAAATACTTAAAAGAAGCTTGATAAGAAGCAGGTATTGCTGATATAAGGAATTACGCGAAGAAGATAAATGCATATGCGTTGATAGTGATGTATAACTCGATACCTTTACCAGAATGCGTGCCAAATGATTACAGCAGCTAAAAGATGAGGCTTAGAGTTCCAAAGGGAGTTACATCAGTTGTAAGATGAGGCTTAGAGTTCCAAAGCTATGTGCTACTTTACGTCGCAGCACTATGGAAACACAACCATATCATGCAAGGAACAGAGTACGAGCGGAATGTGTGTTTACGCCGTGAGTAGTTCCGCAGTGGGGAAACTCTTGTGTGCTTCAAAGGCGTTCGTACGCTATTCCGGAAACATTCACTCTAGCGTCAAGTCTCTTCGGTGTTCATTAAGGATGGGGACATAGGGTTATCAGTCCAGTAACATGTTCTGAAGCCAGCAGCGTTTGTTACATCCTTCGCTACTGTCGACGAAAAAAGCACGCGGGTAGAAACATCCTTCAACACAAAACTAATCAGCAGAAGTTGGTATGTACATATGTACCTGCAACTAGTTTTCGAAGACCTGAAACTGTGTTGCAGTCTACAGGTTTCTTAATACCATCTTCAAGGGTGATAAGTATCGGTTACGTATACAGATTTCAACCATGAAGGTAGATAGAAAGCAGCCTATTTTAACAAGACGTGAACCCAGTACGTTGTCCTCGATCGTGAGTGTTCATGGGAGGTGAGGGTATCATCTGGAGTGCCCCAGGGAAGTGTCGTAGGTCCGCTATTGTTTCCTATCTACATAAATGATCTTTTGGATAGGGTGGATAGCAATGTGCGGCTGTTTGCTGATGTTGCTGTGGTGTACGGGAAGGTGTCGGCGCTGAGTGACTGTAGGAGGATACAAGATGACTTGGACAGGACTTGTGATTGGTGTAAAGAATGGCAGCTAACACTAAATATAGATAAATGTAAATTAATGCAGATGAATAGGAAAAAGAATCCCGTAATGTTTGAATACCCCATTACTAGTGTAGCGCTTGACACAGTCACGTCGATTAAATATTTGGGCGTAACATTGCGGAGCGATATGAAGTGGGACAAGCATGTAATTGCAGTTGTGGGGAAGGCAAATAGTCGTCTTCGGTTCATTGGTAGAATTTTGGCAAGATGTGGTTTATCTGTAAAGGAGACCGCTTATAAAACACTAATACGACCTATTCTTGATTACTGCTCGAGCGTTTGGAATCCCTATCAGGTCGGATTGAGGGAGGACATAAAAGCAGTTCAGAGGCGGGCTGCTAGATTTGTTACTGGTAGGTTTAATCATCACGCGAGTGTTACGGAAATGCTTTAGAAACTCGGGTGGGAGTCTCTAGAGGAAAGGAGGCGTTCTTTTCGTGAATCGCTACTGAGGAAATTTAGAGAACCAGCATTTGAGGCTGGCTGCAGTACAATTTTACTGCCGCCAACTTACATTTCGCGGAAAGACCACAAAGATAAGATACGAGAGATTAGGGCTCGACCGAGCCATATAGTCATTTTTCCCTCACTCTGTTTGGGAGTGAAACAGGGAGAGAAGATGCTAGTTGTGGTACGAGGTACCCTCCGCCACGCACTGTATGGTGGATTGCGGAGTATGGATGTAGATGTAGATGTAGATCTCCAAAGAAACTAGGCACTCACTGGAAAACAACAGAAAACCAGAACTTCCAAGACAATCATAACTTCCTTCAATCTCCTTGTCCAGTTTGGAGGATGCCAGTTTACAGGTGAGAGAGAAGTTGAGACTTCTGTTAGATAAAAGGAAGAAGCACCTCCAACAAGCGACTGACAACATGGACAGAGAGATACTGCAACTGAGAAGGCAGATGGCTTCCATCAACCCGTCAGACGTAAAAGGCGACGGGGTTGCAACTATTGCCATGGGGTAGGCCCCATATTATATCTACATCTACATCTAAATCTATACTCCGCTAGCCACCAAGCGGTGTGTGGCGGAGGGCATAATTCGCGCCAAAGTCATATTTCACTCCCTCTGTTCCACTCGCGGATCGCACGAGGGAAAAACGACTGTCTGAACCCCTCAGTACGAGCTCTAATTTCCCTTATCTTTGAATTGTGATCATTGCGCGATGTGAAAGTTGGTGGTAATATATATGCTCTACATCCTCGGTGAAGATCGGATTTCGGAATTTAGTGAGCAACCCTTTCCGTTTAGCACTTCGTCTATCTGCAAGTGTGTCCAACTTCAAACTTTCTATGAGATTTGTAACGCTCATGCGATGGCTAAATGTACCAGTCACGAATCTTGCCTTTCTTCTTTGGACCTTCTCAATCTCTTGAATCAGACCCAACTGGTACGGGTCCCATACAGACGAACAATAAGACTGTAGGAACTAACGTATTCTAAGCTATTTGCTTTGTTGAAGGACTGCATCGCTTTAGGACTGTACCAATAAATCGCAGTCTAGGGTTTGCCTTACCCGTTAGTTGTATAATCTCATCATTACATTTGAGATCATTTCGAATAGTCAAACCCAGATACTTGTCGGATGTTCCCGCCTCCAAACACTGAGTATTTATTTTGTACTCGAACATTAATGGGGATTTTCGCTTTCTTATACGCAGTTGGTTACACATATTAATATTGAAAGATAACTGCCAGTCATTACACCATGCATTTATTTTCTGCAAATCCTCATTGATTTATTCACAACTTTCGTGTGATACTACTTTCCTGTGGACTACAGCATCATCGCTGTCAATACCATCAACCAGATCGTTTATGTAAATCGTAAAAATCAGCGGATCTATTACGCTGCCCTGGGGTACACCTGAAGTTACACTTGTTTCTGTTGAGGTCACCCCTTTCCGGACGACATACTGCTCCCTGTCTGTCAGAAAACTTTCTATCCAACCGCATATATCATAGGACTGACCGTGGGCGCGCACTTTTTGGAGCAAGCCACAGTGCGGAACTGAATAGAACGCCTTCCGAAAGTAAAAAAAAAAAATGGCTCAAATGGCTCTGAGCACTATGCGACTTAACTTCTGAGGTCATCAGTCTCCTAGAACTTAGAACTAATTAAACCCCACTAACCTAAGGACATTACACACACATCCATACCCGAGGCTGTCGCTCGTTTTCAGACTGTAGCGCCCAGAACCGTACGGCCACTCCAGCCGGCCTTCAGAAAGTCGAGAAATATGGCATCAACGGGGAGCCGGTATCTAGAGCGTGTTGTATATCATGCACAAAGAGGGCCAGCTGTGTCTCGCATGACCGCTGTTTCCTAAAACCGTGCTGATTCCTGCACGTAAGCTTCTCAGAGTCTGAAAAGGTTATTATGTCCGAACTCAAAATATGTTCCATGATTCTACAACAATACGATGTCAGTCGAATTGGCCGATAATTATGTGCTTTCGATTTTCTACCCTTTTTGTAGACTGCTATGATCTGGGCCTTCTTCCAGTCGCGTGGAGCTTTCCGCTATTCCAATGATCTCTGATAGATGATGGATAAGAATGGTGCTATATTTGTAGCATAGTCAACATATAATCTTACGGGGATACCGTCTGGGCCAGATGCTTTTCTGGCATCTAAGAATCTTAACTGTTTTACAATCCCAGATACCAGTACACTAAACACTAAGTCAGCCATCCTTGCGTTTGTTCGATAGTTGAAAGGGGGAACGGTGCTGCAGTCCTATACCGTAAAGATGGCTGTATCCATGTGTTACGCATAAACGGAATGGATGGCCTCAACGGGCCAGGAATTTACTAGCAGCTGCTGTAACAAAGCAATATATAGTCGTCCCACGTTCACTTTTCCTACCCCCTCAAAAACTAGCAAACGCAAAGTGTGTGCCTAGCTTCGTCACACACTTGATTATCAGTCTACACTAAAGCGACCTGATACAAGAAATTAAAGATTTTCATAATGGAGACTGTACACAATTTCTTTTATTCGATGTAATCACATGTATACCAATGTATCAGTTATTGGAACAAATAAAATTATGGTGCATATTTCACATATAAATGGTAAAATGTTCTCAACTGAAGTAGAACATTAATATCACACGGAGGGCCAACATTGGCCGCTGAAGTAGAAATCTTTGTTTCTGTTGCAAGTCTATTTCCTCTGTGCTGTGCATAAAACAATACATACATTTTTGAATCACATATAAAAGCATGTAGATATAAACATATATCCAACACCATACAAAATCTCTTATAAACAGCACAGAAAATTCTCATATATTCAGATATACTGAAGTCATTTATTGCCATAAGGCGCTCTTGGCGTTTGAATCTGAAGAGTGATTACTCCACTTTACTGCCATTGAGACTTAGTCTATAATATAACATAGTAGTTTGCTGTTATGAAAATTTTCTCACCTAAACATAAATAGAAACACAGAGAAACTGTATACAGTCCTCCCAAACACGTTTCGCTCTCACTTGGTGATCTGATGCAGTGGCATGATATATAGACGTTATTGCCTGGCCACTGGATTGATGTGTCTAGCAATTCGTAATTGGCACCAGAAGCGATGCGGAACGCTCCCAAAAGTGAGTGCTTTTCATTGACTTCTGCTCGTCGAGCAGCGTACATCTGGACGACTTTTAACTACAAAATAGCTCCATCTCTTCAAGGACATCGAGATATCTTCCTTTTCTACAGCTTTTCATTGTGATGTCAGATGCGATATTCAAGTGGAACCTCACTTCAAGTCTTCTTCCAGTTTGCCCGACGCAAATAGCATAACATGCAGAACACGCAACTTTTTTTACCCATGTATTGTTTTATGCATTGGTTGTTAGTGCGTTTCTCTTGTTTTTGGGCAACTGTGTTATAAATGTCCATCACATTCTGCGCTGGGTAACTATTGTTTCTGGCTACACATTGTATCACTTTTAGTTCTTTATCATCATTTTCTTAGAAAGTGGTAACCTAAATAATGATTTAAAGTAGAGCGCAAAGAATGCTTTTTTGTGTTGGTTCGGATGCTGCGCACCATAATCAAGGATTACATCTATGATAGTTCGTTTTCTATACACATCAAACACTCACTCTTTAGCCTTTCTCTTTGGTAACTGTTACACACAATAAATTAATGGAACGCCTTCCCCTTTCTCCATGGAAAACACAATATTCTGTGAAGTGTACTCAATTTGCTTACAATCTTGTCAATCTGAGTTTGATCAACATTTATCACTAAAAGAGTATCGTCAACATACCTGTACTATTTTTTCAGCTACGGTTGGAAAATCGTCAATATACTTTATCGCTAAATAGTTGATGAAAATATAAGCTAATAATCACTAAATGGTGTTTCCCATACTCAATGCTGTACATTAAAAGTAAAGTAATTGTATTTCACACAAAACAATAAGAGATCTACAATTTTGTCCTCTACATATTTGTTCATTAAAAGTAATAGAATTGTATTTCAGACAAAACGATAATAAATATACAAATTCACTAACTTCATTACTGAACTGACTACTTTGATCCTAACACTGGCAGGAATAATGTCTATTGTTTCCTGAATAAGAATCTGTTATAGATAAATCTTTTGTCTCCACAACTGACGGAATACTATTTTTTACTGATAATTGTTGCCTGAACTTACACTACTTTTTTATATTTCAACATTTTCTAGAAAATTTGCGTAGGAGCTCCCCTCTAAGGTCCTATCTGCTTATGTTCCTTATGGATCTGCAATTATAATTTTGGACCCCTCAGGTTCATAACTTTGAGAATCTGTATGACATATGAAGACATAATTTCTGAATACGACTTTAACTAATCAATTTAATTTTCTGAAAATTTAATTGCTGGCTTCCCTAGCTATTGCTGTAACATTATTTTCTTGAAGAAACTGTATGATCTTATCAATGCACATTTTCCTCATAACTACAATAATCATATTACCTTTACCTGCCTTGTAATGATTAAATCTCCCTCTATAAACTTCCTATTTATTTCTTTAATCATATTATATCCTTTGTTCAACTAAATTTTCCGTTTCATCATTCGCTTGTAATTATCCCATCAACTGCTATTGTCATTTTATTCTGTTCTAACTTGGATAATGTACTAGTATCCATTCCAAATTTAACAGGTGCTAAGGTATTTTTTACTGTTTTCTTGTATACCCCTATATTCACATTATATTTAAACTGCCTTTGAATAGCATCTCTTCATCCTGGTTAAAATCACTATCAGTCAGATTTAAAACTATTGAACAAAATTCATAACATGCTTTCTCACGCATTACAGTTACATTATCTTGTCCTATAAAATTACCCATTTCTTTGTTATGCTTATGCCTATGTCACTGTTGCTACAAAAACAGCTTATACAAAATTTGAATAGAACGATAGATAAGAAAGCAGTAAGGAATACCTTAGCACCAGTTAAATTTCTAATGAACACAAGTAAGGGGTCCAAGGTAGAACACAATAAAATGGCGATAGCAGTTAACAGACTACTTATAACTGAAATGAGGAAAGCGAATATTCAAGCCATAAAGGGGGGTAACACGATTAAAGAAATAAATAGAAAGTTTGTGGTGGGAGATTTAATCATCATGAGAGCACATTAATCTTGTACGATTACTGTAGTTACGAACGAAATGTATATTGACGAGGCCTTACAGTTTTCTCAAGAAAATGATATAGTAGAGTAGCTAGAGAACCCAGTAATCAAATTCCTAGAAAACTAAATGTAAAGTTTAGGTCATAATCACAAATTGTATACCTAAGTCAGATGTAACTTCTAGAAATCATGAATCCAAGGGCTCCAAAATTAAGACAGCAGATTAAGGTCCATAAGGAACATAAACCGATAAGATGGAAGAGGGGAATGGTTATGTGAAACTGCTTGCAAATGTTTAAATATCCTAAAATGACAGTATAAGTTCAGGCCACTATTTTCAATAGAAAATAGTATTTACATGAAGAGAAAGATGTACCTATGACAGTTACAATGATATTTGTGTCGTTAAATATTGTTAACATACATAAAAATATTCCAATTGAGGAAATTATTGACGCTGTTTCCGATAATTTAAGAAATCAAAATAATTTGTCTGGCAAAGAAACCGGTGAATTTATAAACATTTTATCGTTTTGTGTAAAATACAGGTACTTTACTTTTAATGAACGGATAAATGTACAAGAGGACTGAATGTGGTAAGCTCCATTTTGGGATTATTAGTGTATCTTGTCCTCACATTTTAGAGACAAAGTTTATTTCTGACTTTAAACATTAGCCAAAACAATAGTTTTCTATTACAGGAATGTGGACGATACTCTTTTACTGATAAATGAAGATCAAATAGAGACAGATGAGACTATAATCAAATTCAGTATTTGTAACTTCATCGTATTACGACATTGCCAGCAGAATAATAGGTGAAATTTTAGAAACAGGATATCAATGAGACATTTTCTGCCGAAAATAGTTTCGGTTATTCTGTAATTAATAAATTCGTACATATGATCAGCTGCAGGGATCAGGTATTTACAGATTGGCGTGTTCTGCATGTTATGCTATTTGTGTTGGGTAAACTGGAAGAAGTCTTGAAGTGAGGTTCCACGAGAATATCACATCTGACATCCCAATTGAAAATGTAGCTCAGCTACAGAAAAGGAAGATATGTCGATGTCCTTGAGGAGATGGAGGTATTTTGTAGTGAAAAGTAATAAAAAGCACGACGAGCAGACTTCAATGAAAAATACTCCCTCTTGGGAGTGTTCCGCGTCGCTTTTGGTGCCAGTTACGAATAACTAGACACTTCAGTCCAGCGGCCAGGCAATATCGTCTATATATCATGCCACTGCAGCGGAACACCACGTGAAAGCGAAACTTGTTTGGGAGGACTGTATACAGTTACTCTTTGTTTGTTTTTATGTTTAGATAAGATAAACTTCATAACAAATGGCTCTGAGCACTATGGGGCTTAACTGATGTGGTCATCAGTCCCCTAGAACTTAGCACTACTTAAACGTAACCAACCTAAGGACATCACACACATCCATGCCTGAGGCAGAATTCGAACCCGCGACCGTAGTGGTCACGCGGTTCCAGACTGTAGCGCCTAGAACCGCTCGGCCACCCCAGCCGGCAAAAACTTCATAACAGCGAACTGCAGTGTTATACTGTAGACTAAGTCTCATTGGTAGTAAAGCGGAGGAATCACTCTTCAGATTCAGTTGCACAAAGCGTTATGGCAATAAATGACATAAGTTTATCTAAATATGATTATGAGAATTGTCTACGCTGTTTTTAAAAGATTTTATACGCTGTTGTATATATTTTTATACCTACATGTTTTTATATATTTCATTCAAAAATGTATAAGTGTCAACAACAGTGCCAGAGGTTGTGAGTACAGTCGCTCTGCCTAAATATCAGTAATGACAAATTGGTAATTTGGTTTCCTAAAAGTTTTTACATGGTGTTGCGTACTTTTATACCTACATTTTGTTTTAAACATTTCGAGTTGTATAACTACAGAAGTTAATGTCGCAAGGCGTAATGCTACATCATGTTCTTTAGGATGTGGTTCCTACAACAAGCGCCAGAAGGGCTGAACACTATCAGTTTATGGTTCTGCGATTTAAAACCTACGGAATTTTACATCTAAGCTTCTTGATGTGTGCGTGGATTAGATACCATATTTGTGTCCCAGTGGAGGTTCGAGTCCTCCCTCAGGCATGGGTGCGTGTGTTTGTCCTTAGGATAATTTAGATTAAGTAGTGTGTAAGCTTCAGGACTGATGACCTTAGTAGTTAAGTCCCATAAGATTTCTCATACATTTTAACATTTGAATTTGAACCATATTTCGTTATGTCTTTTGTTTTCATTAATAAAAGGTTTTGTCACAGTGATCAAATGGGGGCCCTGTTGCTTCCGGCTTTGGCAACGAGTATAGCTGTAAGTTGTAAGCAGCCTGCTCAGCTGCAGGGAGGCATGTTGAAAGAAACAGTGAATTAAGAATTAAGAAAACTGGAATTAGAGCTATAAATGCAAGAACATAGCTTAGCACTGGGAAATTACTAATACTTTTTTTCACCATCTTGAGAACAATGGTTTTAAACAACTGTCCAGAATGGACTAGTAAATTCTCTACTACTGCAGACACATCAATGATATATTAATTTTATTTTAAAGAACACAAAATGAAATAAACTTCTTCCACTCGTAATGCAATAACTTTCCATAAAAATATCGCATTTATAATCACACATAAACAGCATAATGAAATAAACTCTCTAGATCCTGAAATCAAAGGAAATAGACGAATGCACCAATTCAGTGTCAATTAAAAACAGACAATACCAGAATGGGTAGCGCACAGTGGCTCTTGTCATCAAAATCAGAAACATATTTCTGAACCTGTATTGAGAGAATAATATGGTATCCGTTGAGCAAAGAAAGCAGGACATCTGAATTAAGGACCTTAAGGAGAGTAGCAAAAAACAGTGTTAACAGCCTGCCTAATTCGACTGAATTTGTACCAGGAAACTACACACTAATGAAAAGAAAGAAAAATATACCATTAATACAACAAAGACAAATTATACATACTGTAACTGGGCATTTGATTCTAAAGCATTATTTCAGGGCGAAAAACACTAAGTAAATTACTTTGTCTCTCTTAACAACTTGTGGGCAGGGTGGGTTCCTCCTTGGCCTGAGTATGAGGTAGAATGAAACAGCATTTTACATAAGCTAACTTTTATTGAAAGATTTGTACAATGGTTTTCTTACTCGATTATTCTGGCTGGGAGAGCAGCAGCTGTGTCGCTTGCGAAGCCTCTGCTGCATGAGCGGCGGCGTCTGATTACGCCTGGCGGTGGGTATCTCGTGTCGCTGTTTCGCCCAGTTGACTGGAGACGCGCATCGTGAGATGGCCCGTTTAATTATTGAGAACGAAGTCATGAATCGGATGGTGATACCTTGGATGTGGCGTCCCAGTGTTTCTCTTCTCTATGCGGCCGCGTGTGACAGTGTTGTGCATCGGCCAGCGGAGCGGCGCGGCGGAGGAAGGCCAGTGTCCTGGACTCGAACAACGGACTCCAGCTTGCCAGTCATTGGCTGTCAGATCTTCATCACCAGCTCGCAGGTGACTGCTGATGTGAGGCCGTCCTTCCCGTCCCCACGAGTCACCCGGGTACGTAAAAATCAGTCTGCCAGGAAGTTTCACCTTCTAACTTTTGTCTTCTGGCGGCGAGGCTGCTGCTTGCTATTCCATTACAGTGGGGACTTGGTGCTTCTGTGTTCAATGTAATCTCTTCCTGCATGACGGTCTTCAACACCGAAACTGAACTGAAAACTACTCTGTCGGGCCCACTGCGTCTCGCATATTTATTTACTTCAGTTCAATGGAGGTGAACGACTTCACGGTCATTGCCTCTTCTGTCACGTTGAAAAGCTTCTCGAAGAGTCTTCTTAACGTCGGTCACTGGCTCTTGGAATGTAGGCGAGGGCCTTTGATCACATGGGACAAATGAGAAACACATGAACCGGTTGGGCGATGCCCTGACGGCTGAATTGACAGCATCTGCTTATGTGTGGAGGGCGATGGCATCTCCTGAACGTGCTGAATTCACGGTCATTGCCTCTTCTGCTCTGCCCACTGTTTGCCAGTGTGTAACTCTTCTAAACTGAACTAAGTTTTTCATCTACACTCCTGGAAATTGAAATAAGAACACCGTGAATTCATTGTCCCAGGAAGGGGAAACTTTATTGACACATTCCTGGGGTCAGATACATCACATGATCACACTGACAGAACCACAGGCACATAGACACAGGCAACAGAGCATGCACAATGTCGGCACTAGTACAGTGTATATCCACCTTTCGCAGCAATGCAGGCTGCTATTCTCCCATGGAGACGATCGTAGAGATGCTGGATGTAGTCCTGTGGAACGGCTTGCCATGCCATTTCCACCTGGCGCCTCAGTTGGACCAGCGTTCGTGCTGGACGTGCAGACCGCGTGAGACGACGCTTCATCCAGTCCCAAACATGCTCAATGGGGGACAGATCCGGAGATCTTGCTGGCCAGGGTAGTTGACTTACACCTTCTAGAGCACGTTGGGTGGCACGGGATACATACGGACTTGCATTGTCCTGTTGGAACAGCAAGTTCCCTTGCCGGTCTAGGAATGGTAGAACGATGGGTTCGATGACGGTTTGGATGTACCGTGCACTATTCAGTGTCCCCTCGACGATCACCAGTGGTGTACGGCCAGTGTAGGAGATCGCTCCCCACACCATGATGCCGGGTGTTGGCCCTGTGTGCCTCGGTCGTATGCAGTCCTGATTGTGGCGCTCACCTGCACGGCGCCAAACACGCATACGACCATCATTGGCACCAAGGCAGAACCGACTCTCATCGCTGAAGACGACACGACTCCATTCGTCCCTCCATTCACGCCTGCCGCGACACCACTGGAGGCGGGCTGCACGATGTTGGGGCGTGAGCGGAAGACGGCCTAACGGTGTGCGGGACCGTAGCCCAGCTTCATGGAGACGGTTGCGAATGGTCCTCGCCGATACCCCAGGAGCAACAGTGTCCCTAATTTGCTGGGAAGTGGCGGTGCGGTCCCCTACGGCACTGCGTAGGATCCTACGGTCTTGGCGTGCATCCGTGCGTCGCTGCGGTCCGGTCCCAGGTCGACGGGCACGTGCACCTTCCGCCGACCACTGGCGACAACATCGATGTACTGTGGAGACCTCACGCCCCACGTGTTGAGCAATTCGGCGGTACGTCCACCCGGCCTCCCGCATGCCCGCTATACGCCCTCGCTCAAAGTCCGTCAACTGCACATACGGTTCACGTCCACGCTGTCGCGGCATGCTACCAGTGTTAAAGACTGCGATGGAGCTCCGTATGCCACGGCAAACTGGCTGACACTGACGACGGCGGTGCACAAATGCTGCGCAGCTAGCGCCGTCCGACGGCCAACACCGCGGTTCCCGGTGTGTCCGCTGTGCCGTGCGTGTGATCATTGCTTGTACAGCCCTCTCGCAGTGTCCGGAGCAAGTATGGTGGGTCTGACACACCGGTGTCAATGTGTTCTTTTTTCCATTTCCAGGAGTGTATTTTCTAATTCTACTTCACTTCACATTGATTCCACTAATTTATTTACCTATCTTAAGTACCACACAACATAATTCATTACCATGTCACACAGGGAAAAATTTCAAATAAAGTCAGACTTGAACTTCATAATGAATCCCAAAAACAACGGTCAGGGTACACAACACACTTTGATCACATATTTCTTGTAACATACAAGAACCATATTAATTTGCTCCTTCCGGTGTTTGTAAGTAAAACTGCGATAATGTGAGAAAATTTACTTAGAAGAACTTGGACAAAATTTTGAAACAAAATTTAAGGAACGTCTTAATATGTTTGGCAGTGACACACTTGAAGAACAAGATCACATGGTCAACGACATAGCAAAATAAAAATCAGTCCTACATACTGCTGTATAAGGCAGCTTACTATATACTTAATTTGGAGGAAATAGAAATTTTCTCACATGTAATGGAACATCCAGCCATTATTTTAAGTGATAAGATCTATCTGCAAATAAAAAAATTCGTCAAAACCTTAAGTAGTGTTCCTTAAGATGCAATACAATTTATTGTTCTGTTGATGGAGATAAGACAAAGTAGAAGTGATATTCTGTGGTGTATAACAAATAATGAACTTTGCTTGTACAGCAATTGCCACTGACAACTACACATTCCCATAAAAATATCTTGTCCTGAGTATATATTTATGCATAGATAAATGGTATAGCACTATTATTACATGATTATTATCAAACACTGTCTTTGGAATACACTAAAATGCAGTACATATAAAGCAAGTCACTTTTCAGTGATATGGAAAATCGCATACTCATAAAACACAGTGTTCTATCGATGAAATATCACAACAAATATTTGTCTTCAGTAAGAGAAGATGTACCGATGATAGGTGAGCGCCTTACACTAGTCTGATGAAGTAAACTACCATCAAAAGCGGCTTACATCACATACATAATTATTAACACGATATTTGTTGAGATTTCTCAGTAGATAGGAATTTCTAACAGGAAAAATGGAACAGAATCGTCATTTCGCTGTTTGAGTATGACTCCAGCAATGAAATTTGCAACTCGCTTTCAGCGACGTAGTTATATTTGGATAACGTTTGTATAGAGTGTGTCCAGGCAGAACCAATTAACAGGAACCAAATTGTTAACAGATTATCTGATCTTGATGCACAGCTAATGACAATAAATAATGAAGTACTTTATATGTCTAACACACCTTCACACAGGCAAGTCAACTTGCAATAGTTTAATAATTATTTAAAGGAGGTGGTATGCAATGATGTATATGTAGGAAGAAATGCTAACTGTAAATTCAATATATCCCATAGTCAATTTGAGTCAATTTTTGAAAGTTGCTTTCCTGACCACTTACACAGAAAGTCCTCTGAGATAATGTAAGCCATGGGTAACGAAAGTAATCTTGTAAGACGAAGAAAAGAATAAGTCAAAATATTACATTACCTGCCATCTATACCAGAAAAATGCTGTAATATTCTTAGGAAACTCATAAAAATGTTAAGAAATTCAGACAACCTAACACAAATTAATGAGACTTATAATAAGGTTAAAAATAGATGTAATAAAATAAAATGAGATGAAGGATAACTGTCAGTTTACAAGGTAGCATAACAATTAAACAAAATGAAAATGTTTTTATTGACAAATTGCAATTTGTGACTCTTTTTAAAAACGAGTTTCTAAATGTGGCAGCAAGAATGAGATAAATGATTCAGTTGAAGGAGCAATGGCATATATTAAAAATTTCCACGAAACATTAAGCGACTAGAAAAAGCACCAAAGCCCTTCATTAAAATTAACAAAATTCTAAAAATCGAAATCTCATATGGTGGTGAAGGAATTTGAAACAGAATTTTGAAAAGCTGCATTAGCTTGATAAGTAATCTTCTTGGTGATGTCTGTAATGAGCTCCTGGCACAGTGATTTTTTCAAGCAGGTTAAAATATGTAACTAGTGAACCTCTTCATAATAAATGTGACAAGAAGGACTTACATAATTATCATCCAGTTTCCATAATAACACTTTTTCCATAACATTCTAATAACTAATGTACTTAAGAGTATACCAAGTTTCTGCTTGAGCTGATATATCCAGATATGGAAGTAGTCACCGGAGTAAAGGAGCAGTTCCTGCTGAGCGAGGGAAAAATAGCACCCATTACGTTCGTCTACAAGTTGATGGTGAACTGGAGCAGAATACATCCTTCAGAGGTTTAAGAATAACGCCAATAAGACAAAACACGAGATTTGTAGTAGTAATGGTGAATGAGGCACTTGTATAGGTTTGGAGAATTCTAGGATACTGCACTGCCCACGTTCAATACGATAATGCTGAGAAGTGCTCTAGCACTTGGAATCCTTACTAAGTTGACCTTACAACAGATAACAAGATCGAGCTGTAGCACGCTGGCAGGATCATCGATATAGTCCACACGAGCGTATAACAGAGATTCCAGAACATCTTAAATGTGATTCTGCAGAAGGAAGGTGACGTCATTCTCACAGAATTCTGCTGCTAAAATTCAGAGAACTGGCGGGGTGACGGAACGGTTGTCGGCGTCATATGAAAATAACTGTTGTAGAGGTTCGATTAGCATATGTATGGGGGCATAGATAATTATATTAGTGACTTAGTTACATGTTCCAAGATCATTTAAACGAATCTGGTACGTAAATGCTGTGCAACGAGTCGGTTCGCAGGATATGTATACATGACCAGTGCTGTCGTTAGTGAACATACAAACATATTTTCAGGCCTATTCCAGCTACTAAACATGAAAATTATTATCATTCAGTAGGCTACGTGATTTTAAACAGAACTTCGTTCATGGTGTAGTAGGCGTTTGCTAGCAGAAATGATAGTAGGTTAGATTCAAAATTTGGTTTACTAACTGTCGAACATCTTATGTTATTGGCCAAACGATCAAAACCTTTTAGTGCTGTGAACTGAACTCTTTTCTGAGCTACTGCAGCTTTCATAATGAGTAATATAGATAATTTTTCCCTCTAGTGTTACAGATTTGGACATCATTATTCTTCTCAAAAATGTAATGGACTGTTTATGACGAATTTCACTGGTGAACATGTGTTTTTTGATGGCGTAGTTAAAACGGCTAACTCTTCGAAGACTGTAGTTAAACACTGTGTGTTATCCTTGCTGTTGACCTAGACTCATGAAATTTGACAGAATCGATGTTTCACTGTAAAAGTTATAAAAAAAATCAGATATTGTTAGTTGGTAAATGTATCACACAAAAGACTTTTATGTCATTTTTTATCGATATGTTTGTCTATCCGTGTTTTCCTGAGGAATTGCAATAACAAATGTAAAATTACACAAAAAATTTAAACATAAAATTCTAAATTAAAAGATTGTCGAAAGTCCTGAAATTCCCTGGACTGATAGTTTGCCAGTATCTTCATCGATAACAGGCAAAACCGTCGAGATTCTCGGTACCCAGTATGATACATAATCCTCAGAGGGTGTGTCGTACTCACACTTGGCCAATTTTTTTAAATAAATGTGGGTAATAGTAGGGGGGCTATGAGAGTTCCAATGTTATGATTTATTACCTGTCATCATTATCTCACCCTTATTAATGATTTATAAACCGCCTTCCCCTCCCCCATTATCATTATAGTTACTGCTGTTCTAATTAGGATAATGTATTACGGCCCTGTCTCCTGGTCCCTATCTGCCAAAACTTCACCCCTTCCCGTCTTCCTTATTCAAAGACAGTTATCCATCACAATTCCAGATAGCACCGTCTATGAATTGTCGCATAAGTCTGTCAGTCTGACCTCATCCAATGTAAAAATGGTGGGAAATCCTGAAAGATACCATACATGTGGCATGGCCCATTTATTTAAACATTTAGAAACATTTTACCGCGATGTGTTACGTACCACACTTTTTATGAGCATCTGCGATGCAGTATTTAATTATGAAGACGTTGCACTGTAAGTTTATTTGAACATTTAAGAACATTCGCTCTTACAGCATTGTTATGCAGATGTCACAGCGGTGTGAGTGCATTTTCTAGATTGCTGAGTGCGCACAGCCACCAGTCCCTAGCATCTGGTGGCACCACAGCCTGTGGGGCTGCCAGTCAACCTTTATGTTAGGGCCAAACCTCCGCCAAAAGCTCCCATTTCCCCCCTTGACCACAGCCTTCACTTACTTGGTATGCAGATGCCAAATATTTCACGCGGTTCTCGCGAAAACATGCATCTCACAATTCAGTTTTACGATTCGTCTGTAAACCTGAGTCCCAGCTCTCATTTGGTGCATTTCTAGGTCATACAGGGGGAATGTGTAGGTACAGTTAGTATGTGTCACACAGCTCACGCTATCAGTCGGGGCTATTTATGAGACAGCGGACCAATTGCTGCCAGTTGCGTGCCATGCTGCGTACGTCACCACACTCTTCTGCCTTCTTCTGTTACATAAAACTTGCACATGTGCAGAATGGGTTTTACGTCTACAGTTTATTTACACACGGCACGGTCTTAGCAGTTTCAGCACGAGCTTAGGTTTTACAAATAGCTATCATTCACAATCAATCTTGCCTCATTTTTATGCACAACTGTAGGCAGACCTTCAGCTGTAATAATATTAATACTGCATCCATCGTCCAACACCGACAGATAGCAAATGGGGTCATATCCGTAACACAGATTTCTTCTGTTCCATTAACAATACGTCGTGCCATCAGTCATGAATTGTACAGTAACTTCCCTCGTTTAAGTCGGTAATAATGGTTCAAATGGCTCTGAGCACTATGCGACTCAACTTCGGAGGTCATCAGACGCCTAGAACTTAGACCTAACTAACCTAAGGACATCACACACATCCATGTTCGAGGCAGGATTCGAACCTGCGACCGTAGCGGTCGCTCGGCTCCAGACTGTAGCGCCTAGAACCGCACGGCCACTCCGGCCGGCTAAGTCGGTAATAATTATGTATTTCACACTATCATATTGACCAAGAAGAAAGAGAAACTAATTCCCACAAAACCATGTCACGTAATTTCTGAGAACCTGTATTTGAAAACAGCATGGAGTGCATCGCTGCCGGCCGGTGTGGCCGTGCGGTTCTAAACGCTTCAGTTTGGAACCGCGTGACCGCTACGGTCGCAGGTTCGAATCCTGCCTCGGGCATGGATGTGTGTGATGTCCTTTGGTTAGTTAGGTTTAATTAGTTCTAAGTTCTAGGGGACTGATGACCTCAGAAGTTAAGTCCCATAGTGCTCAGAGCCATTTGAGTGCATCGCTACCAACCAGTCGAAACCCACAACATATTTAAAAAGAGAGTCATGACGTAGTAAAAAAGAGAAGATATTTTATACAGTAAACACTCACTGCTTACACTCATTTCGAAATATGGAGTAGTGTCTTTCTCGTTGATAAACTGTAGGTCAGAGCCTCTAGCATGCAGCCAATGTCTGATTACACCGTAATACGATAACTTCCTGAGAAGAAGCACTCCAGGAACTAGAGTATCATGGTTCAACGATTACCTCCAGGGTACAGAGAACAAGCTGCAAAAAAGCAAACGTATGGCAAATGGTAAGTGTTCCATTTTTCTTTTAAGCTACTTTTCCATCTGCTCATGTAATGTAAAATCCAGCTTACCATGTTTCACAAGACTGAGACGTGCGCATGGGTCTGGTACTGCAGCCACATCAATAGTTTGGCCTTAGATTTTGCATCATCTCGGGTTTTCAGCCGTCGTTTAGTCGTTCTTAATTTATTATTCTCCCATGATGTGTCTATCTTCAGTTTCCCGCCTTTCTTGTTCTCCTGTTCACTTCGGTGAACCGTTGTTGACGATCCCTTACCGATCGGTCCACCTTCAGCGGGTTCTTTGGTCGTTCCCGCCTTTCTATCGAATGTCCACCTGGTTAGCTGAGTGGTAACATGTTCACTTACCATCCAGCACGCCTGAGTTCGATTCCCCGACGGGATGGAGATTTTCTCCGCTCGTGGACTGTGTGTAGTGTAGTCCTCATCATCATTGCATCATCACCGACGTGCAGGTCGTCCAGTGTGGCATCACGAGAAATTAGACTTGCAACCCAGCGGGCGAGCTTCCTGGGATAAGCCTCCCGACTAACGATGCCATAACACCATTTCATCTCATTCCTGGCAAGTCTCAGTCACTATTACGGGATTTGTCGGCACTCAGGACCGCCTGGATGCTATTTTGGGTAGTTTCTGACCTCCGCGTATGTAAATATGAGGCTGGTTTCAAATCTCTGCATTATTAATAGTGTTCTGTGCTATTTCAGAGTTGCGTTTCGAGAAACTGTAGTGTAATATTCTCGGTGGCTCTCATAGAATCAAGAATCCAGTAATAACACAACAGTACCTCCCAAAAATACAAAAAGCTGTCTTAGCCTCAAGCTGTCGCTGACTATGATTACTGACACCACAATGATTATACAAACCGCTAAACCCTCATATGAAATTAACAGCTAAGCGACATTTCCTGTCACACTTCCATAAACACTTTTCACAAAAGAACGCCAGCAGGCAATCGATAAAAAAATGAAGACTAAACAATCAAGGAGCATATGTATATACTTCGAGAACTATAAATTCTTGAACGTAGATATACTCGTACAGGGTGGTCCATTGATAGTGACCAGGCCAAATATCTCACGAAATAAGCCGCAAACGACATAAAATACTTGTCTAGCTTGAAGGGGGGAAACTAGATGGCACTACGGTTGGCCCGCTAGATGCCGCTGTCATAGATCAAACGGATATCAACTGCGTTTTTTTTTAAATAGGAACCCAAATTTTTTTATTGAACATTCATGTAGTACGTAAAGAAATATGAATTTTTTAGTTGGACCACTTTTCTCGCTTTGTGATAGATGGCGCTGTAATAGTCACAAACGTATAAGTATGTGGCATCACGCAACATTCCGCCAATGCGGACGGTATTTGCTCCGTGATACATTATCCGTGTTAAAATGGACGATTTACCAATTGCGGAAAACGTCGATATCGTTTTGATGTATGGCTATTTTGATCAAAATGCCCAACGGGCGTGTGCTATGTGTGCTGCTATGAATCCTGGACGACATCATCCAAGTGTCCGGACCGTTCGCCGGATAGTTACGTTATTTAAGGAAACAGGAAGTGTTCCGTCACATGTGAAACGTCAACCACGACCTGCAACAAATGATGATGCCCAAGTTACTGTTTTAGCTGCTGCCGCGGCTAAGCCGCACATCAGTAGCAGACAAATTGTGCGAGAATCGGGAATCTCTGAAACGTCGGTGTTGAGAATGCTACATCAACATCGATTGAACCCGTACCATATTTCTATGCACCAGGAATTTCATGGCGACGACTTTGAACGTCGTGTACAGTTCTGCCACTGGGGACAAGGAAAATTAAGGGATGATGACAGATTTTTTGCACGCGTTCTATTTAGCGACTAAGCGTCAATCACCAGCAGCGGTAACGTAATACGGCATAATATGCACTATTGGGCAATGGAAAATCTACGATGGCTGCGACAAGTGGAACATCAGCGACCTTGGCGGGTTAATGTATAGTGCGGCATTATGGGAGGAAGGATAATTGGCTCCCATTTTATCGATGACAATATAAATGGTACAATGTATACTGATTTCCCACGTAATGTTCTACCGATCTTACTACAAGATGTTTCACTGCATGGCTGAATGGCGATGTACTTCCAACATGATGGATGTGCGGCACACAGCTCGCGTGCAGTTGGAGCGGTATTGAATAGCATATTTCATGACAGGAGGATTGGTCGTCGAAGCACCATACCACGGCCCGCACGTTCACCGGATCTGACATCCCCGGATTTCTTTCTATGGGGAATGGTGAAGGATATTTGCTATCGTAATCCACCGACAACGCATGATAGCATGCGACAGCGCATTGTGAATGCATGTGCGAACATTACGGAAGGCGAACTACTCGCTGTTGAGAGGAATGTCGTAACACGTATTGCCAAATGCATTGTGCTTGACAGACATATTGAGAATTCCCTTCTGTGTAGACACGCCAGAGGTAAACAGACAGCAGGTCTCCAACAATAAGCGCCAGCTCACTGAAGCCTTCTCTACACCGTCCACTTCGACACAGCGCGTCTAGGGGATGCTGCGAGGTCAGATGCCAGTTACAGCGCAGTACTGAGGCGGTACAGTCGTACCCTTGCAACCAAATAATGGTCCACTCTTCCTAGTGTCACAACTGGTCGGTCCCGTCCCTTTCTCTGGGACACAGCTTTGGTCTCTATAAACTGTCGCCTCATCCGTGAAACAACAGAATGATTCACGTTAAGCCATCGACTCACATCAATTTGTGACTCTCCTGTTTCCATTCTTCGTATGGATCTCCACAGCAGATAGAACGTAGGTCTCTTCTATGTGTCTTACCGCGCTGTCTGTGACCGTATACACAGCGATTGTGGATGTGGGACTTCTCTGCAAACACTATCCCACTTGACAGGTGCCCTGACGTCATTGCCGGTGTGGCTGCTCGTTGACCAGAATGCCATCTTCTGTGTAGACGCGATCTTATGTTCAGAGTTTGTATGGTTATATCGTGAATTAACATGGGGTGGGGAAATTGCTGTTTTTTGCTCTAATTTTATACAGCAGAGTATTTTAAGTCTCCGGTGATAACTTTTTCCTGTGGGTTAAAAAAAATCCATCGGCGATGTCGGGACACGATTCCAGTGGGTTCCAGCCTAAATGAACCATAATCTTTATATCGATTTGGTCTTGTTGCTGTCATTGCATCCGGCACTCTTATCGCAATGTTAATATAGGACCTGAGAGACTTTATCGAGGCTACATCGCCAAAATTTGGAGACAATGTCTGCAAATCTACTAGAGGCATATAATGTATATAGCGTTATGGTGACATACTTGACTTACATATACTATGTAACGACTTTGTAATTGCGTGCAACTAGAACGCAGCACCCAATAGCGTTCTATATTTGGTACCTGTAGGCAGAAGTGATGACATGATCACGTGACCAGAATATTGAGGATCTTTAGTGTGTATAACAGCCTACAAGCTTCAGTCAGTCCATTTTGTGGTAGCAGAAAGCGTCAGATTGTCTCGCTACAAAGTGCTTAACATCCCTATCTTATTATCGAAGAAGACAAAGCGAATAGACAAATGGTTTGGTTAGTGGTCATTATTGAGGAAGATGGACAACCTCATTACTGACAAACACCGAGATGGCATGCTCCTTATCAAGAAAATGTAAATGTGCTTACACTAATTACAGAACTTTTGTGGCAAAATTGTGGTGGTTACAGTCTGTGATCAAGAAGAATTAGAGAACAGAAGCTCTGAAATGGCAAAGCACAGATGATGAACCTAAGAATTCTCCGAGTTCGTCTCTGTGAAAGAATATGTTAAGGCAAAGCTAGAATTTATCATACACGGTAACAATAATAAGACAGCAAGAACCATAGTAAAAAAAACTTGGTAACTATGCACTAGAGAACATTCTGAGGAAGCATAGCAGTCCTATGACCATACCATATATAGTGCAATTTTATGGCGCTAAAATGGGTGTTCTCATGGACCTAGTGCCTAGAACATTGATAAAGCTTTGTGTAGATGACTGTTACCTTACGGCACTGGATGTAATGCAAGATTTGGTTTTGATTTTTAACAGAATGGTGATATCTGACTACTTAACAACAAATCATAATTCTGTTATAGAAGAATGCTATGAAGGAAAGAGCAATGTGACAATAAAGAAGAATAGGTAGCTGGGATAGGCTGTTTAAGATGGAAGAGCTCCAATTGCAGTATAAAAATTTATAAGAAATACATACGTCAAATCACAAGCCCAAATGAGAACAAAGATATCATACTGCTCCCTGACATGTGTCTCTGATAAACTTTTATGTCTTCTGCGCTAACGAACTTGGCATATCCACACTATAAGAACAATTACAATTATAGAATGGACGGCGTTATTGACTGTGGAAAACTGTTTACGTATATTCAATCCCAACACGCGACACTGAGAACATGTTCAACCAAAGTCTGTGTCAATCACTTCCATGTATTAATATCATCAACTAGCTTAAGAAATAGCTGTTGTGTTGTATTTAACAGTGTTCTGCAATTTGTGTACTGGGGCAATAAGAATACACTGGCGTATAAGTAAAAATTACAGACACTCAAAAATGAGAAAAGATTATACGCTATGTTCTGTTTGCCCATGGATTTAATTATTTACCTGTAATATATGTTGAGATTATTAACACAGACTCCAAAGAAGACAATATAAGTATCAGGTAGGAGAAATATATTTTTCTCGATCTAGGACATGGTTCTCCACAATACAATCACATATAGGTACTGCCAAATTACAATCCCACGAATGATGTTCCACAGGTCTTAAGAAAAGCAACCAATGTATTAAACAGACTTAAACCACTCCCTCAAGTGCACTTAATGTATTGCTTGGACGAAGCAAATTGGAAATGGAAGAGATCGAGCTAGGAAAAAAAGTAAAGAAAAGAAAAGGAAAGCATTTGGCTAAATTATTTTCGCAGACGAAGAATAGGAACTGGAGCTAGAAAAAGAGCATGCCATTGCACATGTGCGGGTAAAGCTTACCGATTACTTTAAACATGGCATATGGAAAAATGTGGGTACCACTGGGAAATACAAGATATCTGGATTTACTGTAAATAGCAATGTAAGCCTGTCATACATTGGAGCATACATAAAATTACAGAACTGAGGGCATTACTTATATAAGGATATACTAATATATGTTTATACATCACCATTCCAATCTGGTTCTACTTACACAGTGGGGTTAATATTGTAACTGAACGTGGTGGACTGGATGCTGTGCATCTGCCTACAGAAAAGCTGTTTGTAGAGTTTAAAACTGTCAGGACAACTAATTTCAATGGTAGTTAATTTGCAAAGGCTGAATACTTAAAAGAATTTCACAAGAATGTAGGATAGGAGTATTACTAACATACAGCCAAGAAGACATGCAATAGTTTTAAAATAGAGTAGTGCTGAAAACAAAAGGCAAAATTAAAGTCACTGAATGCACTTGGCTAGAACAACTACAAGAAGGAACAGATCTACCCGAAGGGGATAAGGCAGATAGTAGATACATTTTGGAATTATAGACAAACTTCCTCTGTATTTATCGAGGTACTCGACTGAAAAATAATTACAAGGTTCTGGTCTAGATTAAAACTAAAAGTTAAAAATTGAGTTGGACGCTATCAAAACTATGCCAGACATCATAAAGAAGGAATTGTTTCCTGTGAATAAATGCATACGCAAAAATTAAAAAAGATTCTGTACAAGATACTTATTTTCTTATTAATTACCCTGACAAGTCTTGTTTCAGTATCCTATGCTGATTCGGATTCCGCCACTCTGAGAGAGTATATACAAAGTGTCCACAGAAGTACTTCTTCCTCTTGCTCTTTTTCTTCTTCTTCTTCCAAATGTTTACCCAAAGAACTTCAGCCACTACAATACTAGTTAGCTAACCCGTCCTATATTTACACTAAAACACATTGTTGTGATGGAGGGAGTGCGTTACAATGTTAGTTAACTCAGTGTAGCTAAATATGCTGGTTTTTGCTACATTAATAACAGTTTTAAGCTAGCTGATTCTTACAAAATTTTGCTACCACGAAAGGCTAATCAACTATCGTTATCAAGGCATGCTAAATGCTCTAAAGATATTTGATATTAATACTTCCAGTCACATAATCGAGCTGTCGCTCTCGTTATATCTCCCATATTTAGAAGGCTGCTGGGTGCTGTCCTTTAGTTCCTCGCAGTTAAAAAGACGATGTACACGTGTCACATATGTTACCATAACACTAAATACAATATCTCCATATGCTACTAGTAGATTTATCGCAGTTGTCTCCTGTTTATTGGCGAGTTACATTCGTTAAATTCTGCGAGGTCCTGTATTATTAACATCAGCACAATGGTGCAAGAAGCGGTAAGAGCAACTGGACATGTAGTCAAAATAAACTTCAGCGATTTCTTTACTCCACCTATTCCATATTCGTCTTGAACAAGGGGAGAACAAAAGTGACTGTGCCATACTGGCTCTTAAAATATGACCCCCACGAGAAATATGGAATGGTGGCAGCACTATGCTCACATAGTCTTCTTCGAATTCAGGTGCTAGGAATTCATAGTGTAACGAGAACTAAGATTTATTTCTTCCATTGAAACTCGTTTGAGATCCCTTCTACAATTTTCGCATGATTTGCAGCATGATATTGGATAGAATACATTTGCAGTTTATACTAGAACACAGAGGTGATAAAAGTCATGGGACAGCGATATGCACATACGCACTTGGTGGTAGTACTGCGTACACTATGAATAAAATGGCAGTGCTTTAGATATATTACTTCATTACTTTCCCATAATAGTTTTCATGATAACTGTCACAGTCTAAAATTAAAATTTTCCTTTCATTCTGCATGTACATCGGAGGGCTCGCCAGCAATTATGTTTGTAACGGTGGAAATGTTATGGTAACTAGAAGAGCATTGGAAGTGCGATTGTTACAAGTTTTTCTTTTCATTGCTTTCCATAATGGCAGATTCAGTATCATTTTGCTCCATGTACCACACTTCTGTATAGTGTAGATAATCAGTTATTAACAAAATATGGAAACTGACTTTTACATCACATCAGAATAAACGAAGTAGAAGTGAAATTATAACCAGCTCAGTATACATTATTTATAGTCGACTACTAAAGAAATTTTAATAATTTGGAAAATCTTGCCTCATCAATGAGTGCGCTAGAGCTTACATTTTTGAGACGCTGGGTAATAAGCACATACGCTTGCTGCAAAGTGTAGTCGTGCTTTACTTTTCCCGTTTTACTGCAGGGTATAGGACAGTGTGAGCAACGTCAGACTGTGCCTCTGTTTTGTGGCTCCACTTCAGGAGTGGTAACTACCTGCTGCTAGTGGGTTGCTCTGCAGGCAGCACCTGACCTGGGATGGGACCTGGCTCTGCCTGTGTAGTGTGTCAGCTGCCTGCCCTTGCATGTTTCGTGTGGCCAGCCCAGTTGTGTGCACCTGCTTAATGGCATTCAACACATATGGTGTTCCAGTGACATCTGCTTACATTCCTGTCACACCAGAAAATTTCAGTAAGAGCAATAGCCACACCTGCTTACACCTGCTACAAACACTATGCTTGCTTTTTATGTGCAAATTATATGTATGAAGTGGATGACAAAAAGACAACTGGTTTGTTCTCTTTGGAATAATTGTTATCTTACACCTCACGAACACTGGTCTAGCCAATATCTGCATGTCCTGGCACACCCAGTGACACGTTATGCAGTTTACACGCCTGTATAATGGGCTAAACACATGAATACGTTGGAAGTATATATTTGTTAAACGTCCAAAAATAATTGCTCGTTATCATGTTTAACATGTTTCTAAAAGAGTTATGTAAGTGTGGTAAGATTTTTAAAGCCAGTTATGCTTTTTAACACAGTTGCTGAAGCAAATTGTTGTTGTTGCTGTTGTGGCCTTCAGTCTAGAGACTGGTCTGATGCAGCACTCCATGCTAATCTACCCTGTTCAAGCTTCTTGATCTCCAAGTAACTACTCCACACTACATCCTTCCGAATCTGTTTAGTGTATTGATGCCTTGGTCTCCCTCTACGATTTTTACCCTCAACGCTTCTGTCCAGTACTAAATTAGTAATCCCTTGATGCCTCAGAAACTGTTCTACCCACCGATCCCTTCTTCTAGCCAAATTGTGCCACAAATTCCCAATTCTATACAGTACCTCCTTATTAGTTACGTGATCTACGCATCTAATCGTCCGCATTCTTCTGTAACAACACGTTTCGAAAGCTTCTATTCTCTTCTTGTCTTAGAACCCATGCTTCAGTCACATACATGGCTGCACTCCATACAAATACTTTCAGAAAGACACTTAAATCTATACTCGATGTTAACAAATCACTCTTCTTCAGAGACGCTTTCCTTGCCATTGTCAGAATGCATTTTATTTCCTGTCTACGTCGACCATGGTCAGTTATTTTGATCCCCAAATAGCAAAACTCATTTACTACTTTAAGTGTCTCATTTCGTAATGTAATTCCCTCAGCATCAGCTCATTTAATTCGACTACATTCCATTTTTTTGCTTTTGTTGTTGTCCATCTTATACCCTCCTTTCAAGACACTGTCCATTCCTTTCAGCTGCTCTTCCAGGACCTTTCCTGTCTTTGAAAGAATTACAATGACGTCGGCAAACGTCAGAGTCTTTATTTCTTCTCCATGGTGTTTAATTCGTACATCAAATTTTTCTCTTCTCTCCTTTGTTGCTTGCTCAGTACACTTATTGAATAACATTGGGAATAGGCTACAATCCTGTCTCACTCCCTTCTCAACCACTGCTTCTATTTCGTGCCCTTCAACTTTTATAACAGCCATCTGGTTTCTGTACAAATTGTAAATAGCCTTTCGCTTCCTGTATTTTACCCCTGCCACCTTTAGAACATGATAGAGAGTATTCCAGTCAACATTGTCAAATGCTTTCTCTGAGCCTATAAGCACTAGAAATATAGTTTAATCTTTCCTTGTGTATCTTCTGAGATAAGTCGTAGGGTAAGTATTGCCTCATGTTTTCCAGTATTTCTTCGGAATTGAAACTGCTCTTCCCCAAGATCGGCATCTACGAGTTTTTTTCATTCGTCTGTAAATAATTCGTGTTACTATTTTGCAGCCGTATCTTATTAAACTGATAGTTCGGTGGTTTTCAAACCCATCAACACTTTCGTTCTTTGTCACGGGGATTAATACATTCTTCTTGAAGTCTGTGGTTATTTCGCATTCACTAGATGGCAGAGTTTTGTCAGGGCTGGGTGTCTCATGGCTATCAGAAGTTCTAATGCAATTTTGTCTAATCCTGGGGTCTTGTTTCCACTTAGGTCTTTCAGCGCTCTGTGAAATTCTTCACGCAGTATCGTATCTCCCATCTCATCTTCATCTACGTCCTCTTACATTTCCATAATATCGATCTCAAGTTCATCACCTTTGTATCGACCCTGTATACACTCCTTCTAGCTTTCTGCCTTACCTTCTTAGAACTGGTTTTCCATCTGAGCTCTTTATATGCATACAACTGGTTCTCTTTTCTCCAAAAGTCCCTTTAATTTTCATGTACTGAGTATCTATCTTACCCCTGGTGATATATGCCTCTAGATCCTTACATTTGTCCGGCAGCCATCCCTGCTTAGCCATTTAGCACTTCCTGTCAATCTCATTTTTGAGACGTTTGTATTCCTTTTTGCCTACTTGATTTACTGCATTTTTATATTTCCTCCTTTCATCAATTAAATTCAATATTTCTTCTGTTACCCAAGCATTTCTACCAGCTCTCGTCTTCTTACCTACCTGATCCTCTGCTGCCTTCACTACTTCATCCCTCAAAGCTACCCATTCTTGTTCTACTGTATTTCTTTCCCCCATTCCTGTCAATTGTTCCCTTATGCTGTTCCTGAAACTCTCTACAACCTCTGGTTCTTTCAGTTTATTCAGGTCCCATCTCCTTAAATTTCCACTCATTTGAAGTTCCTTCAGTCTTAATCTACAGTTCATAACTAATAGATTGTGATCAGAGTCCACATATGCACCTGGAAATGTCTTACAATTTAGAACCTGGTTCCTAAATCTCTGGCTTACCATTATATAATCTATTTGAAACCTTCCAGAGTCTACAGGCCTCTTCCACGTATACAACCTTCTTTCATGATTCGTAAACCAAGCTAGTTAAACAACTTAAAATAAAGCTGGGAAAGTAGACCTACGCGAAAGCCCAATGTATGTCGCTACATATCATCAAAGTGTGTAGTACATAATACAGGTTGAATACTCTTCTAGTAAATTTTCATGTACAATGCAATAATTCTGTCGTGGAGCTAGACTTCTTGTTGTATACGACAGAGGAAATGCAGCAATTGTTTTTAATTTGTGAATATAAAACTACAAGACTTGCGTAGAAATGTACCCCGCTGGTAGCACAAATCAAGACACATACAATCTAATTCGAAAACACCTAGACTCATTAGTGAAAAGTTATGATTCTAATTCCTACACCCATAACCATAGGCACAGCCAGCATTTCATTTCCAGGGGATTCAACAAAGGTCATCATTGTAAACTGTACTTGTAATAGTACCCCCTATAGCAATATATACATGGTGTAATTATATATAAAATAAAATCTATACTATTGTCAGCCATTCAGTTAGTAAATTATAATGTCATCAAGCAGAAATCAGTCAATATATTCTTTTGACGATGGTGTCTACATAAAGAAGTGTTTCTGTATGGCGGTGACGTTCTTTAGAGATGGCAGTGAACATTTGTGCATACATGTCGACAGTCCAAGTCTTTCCAATATGAGTTTAAATTTTAAACAATAACGAGTTAAACTTCCTGGCAGATTAAAACTGTGTGCCCGACCGAGACTCGAACCCGGGACCTTTGCCTTTCGCGGGCAAGTGCTCTACCAACTGAGCTACCGAAGCACGACTCACGCCCGGTACTCACAGCTTTACTTCTGCCAGTACCTCGTCTCCTAATAACGAGTTAGTGTGTGGAGGTAACAGCAACCAGTGGCCGCCAGGAAGAGAGGAGAAATACATAAAAAAGAATTTCCGTTTTCCACAATTCTGATAACGTACGCGTAATTTTCAGTTCGTTGGCCCATCGATTGTATGGTTTGGTTGAAATAAGGAAATCAGTTTAATGCTTAATGTCTCGTTGACGGGTAAGGTCGCTGGAAACGGAGCATTGCTCCTGTTTTCATTTACTGGAGTTGAAGGAAGCGGAGTGGCCACTTCAAGGTACCATTCTTGCAATCGGCTAGAATGAACTGCGAAGCCACAGAGAACCTAAATCGGTGTGGCGGCTCTGTGGTTCAACTCGGATATCCCGGCTGTGAGTGTAGTACATTAGGCACTATGCCACCACTCTCAATGCCACAGTGTAAATAGCAGACTAAAACCACAAGGTTTCCTGAAAGCACGCAACAGGACCGTTGTGTTCAGACGTACTACTTATTAATAGAAAGGAATAATGAATTAAATTAAGCGTATCTTAAAAATGTTCGATCGCAAAAGTAGACTGTGCTCGGCTACTACACGAAGCTTAACGACTTTCTCCGACACATAGGCTTACTGATATCACCTTTAACTTCTAGAAGTTATCTTGGCATTTTCACCCCCTTTTCCTGATGGATACTTGTCGGTAAAGTCGGAAATCGTCGTGCCGTTTGTGTTCTGTTTGAAGTCCTTGTCAACATTAGCAATCAATGAATATTTGCGTTACATAACTGAATGAATTAAAATTTATTCTCCTTACTTCAAATAAGCACATTTCAATGTGATGGTGCCTATAGAAGGCATACACCAAACATTACTACTTCGACGCTTTCCTAGCTACAATACACCATAAAACGCTAGTACTTCATACTTCGTTGAGCATCCGTTTCGCTATTGTAAAAAATGCAGTGTCTAAGGACTGACTGATTTGACGCACATATTTCTACGAGAAAAGTTATAGAGCATTAAAATGTGTCTTAAAAAATTTTAAGAAAGTTTCGAGAAACCTATTTGGTTAGCGTATAATGTCACTTATTATTTTTATAGAAATGGCGTGGTTAATGACCGCCAAGCCTTTATTTTCTATTAAAGTTTTTATAATACTCAGGCTTGTAGTTTCACTTGTTTATCAGTACAGACATTATCTGTATTTAGTTGTTCCCCTGTCAGATACATGCGCTTTCTCCTGGATCTTTTGTTGAACACTGCTATGTTTGGCTATGGAGGAGGCATCAGTCGTCAACAGACTATTGTCTGGCTACGTTCTTCACTGAAAGTCGGCGTAATGTTTGAATGTTTTATTTTAAATGACAGTCTTACGAATGGCGTAGAACCAATAGAATGATAGAAGAAGGGATACAAACGATCATTGAGGGGTCAAGACGAAAAAGATTGGTAAACATGTTATTATGGTAAGCTGCACCGGTGTTGCTAATGATAAGTGCAGGAACTCTTATTAGAAGGATCATTATGCCAGAAAGGTACAGAGTGATATGAGTCCCACATTTATCGATCGTCAGTTCAGACATTTTATCTTAAAATGAACTGAAATTTCTGTATGGCCGGCCGGAGTGGCCGTGCGGTTCTAGGCGCTACAGTCTGGAGCTGAGAGACCGCTACGGTCGCAGGTTCGAATCCTGCCTCGGACATGGATGTGTGTGGTGTCCTTAGGTTAGTTAGGTTTAATTTGTTCTAAGTTCTAGGCGACTGATGACCTCAGAAGTTAAGTCGCATAGTGCTCAGAGCCATTTGTAATTTCTGTGAGAAAGACGCATCTCATGTAAAACGATATGAAAAAAACAGATTTTATGTTGGTTGCGACATTATGAAGATATTTTAAAAATCTGTAATGGAAATAATGACAAAACGGAATAATGACTGTGGTACTCTAGTAAAATTTGGACAGGGGCACATCAAAAATCGTCTTTTTCTAGAAGGTGGATAGATCGGTAGTTGAGCGAAAAGGATTTTTCAAATTTGATGTAATAATATTTACAGTAAGACTGCACGATCAAATGGTGATGACGTATCTGTCTAGGTGAATTTCATTGGCTTTCATTTGGAAGCGAATGAAGATGGATGACAGTTCGCACTCTAAGGCATTCTGAAGAATTATAATGGATACTTCCCAAAAAGGAAGACGAAACAAAAACGGCTGTTCTCAGTGTTCTATGAAAATTTCTTATTCGTTTGAAGAGTAAATATGTATAAGTAAAGAGTGACAGATTTCGGAACACAAGTTATTCCTTCTCTTATGTGACACTTAGTAAGAGACCAGAGGCAAAGGTCATAAACATGAACGCATCTCTATTGATGAAGCTGCTACTGTGATCCTGGAGGGCAGCAGATTACAAGTTTATAAAGTGGAGACGTATCTCCGTTCAGGCATGGTTGTCGGCAAAGTCGGAAATGACATCCAGGATCAATGAAATTACTTCTTAGAATAATCATTTGTCCGAAAAGGACTCAAACGCCTTTCAAATCCTGTTATTTCAGCTGCAAGACGGAGATCCTTCGGTACTTATACATATGTAGATACCAAGAAAATATTCGACAAATGGACTGGCCTCTCCATTCTTGAGACTTAGATCTCATCGAGCACGTGTGGTATGCGTTGGGGAGACGTATTACAGAAAGTTCACATGTATCAACAACCATCCAACTGATTTCTACCGCCGTGGTGGAAGTACTGGAAGCTTTGCCACAAGAACTTTTTTCCAACCTCGTGGACAGAATGGAGGCACGTTGCACATGCCATCTTTGGCGATCACTCACCATATTAAGAACCACGCCACGTCTTTTGTAATGTCCAGAGGACCATCACAAATCGCGGTGTCTTCCGTGTAATTATTTGGCTTGGAATAGAAGTGTCATTTCTTTTCGTCTCACTGTGTATGTCTTCAGTTACTGTCTGTAGTGCACTGTAGTAGATCTTCTTATGTATGGTCCAAGCTTTATCGAGCTATGTTAGCAGTCACAAATCATGCGAATGTTACTTTCGTCCTTAAGTTTTAAACATCTTGATGCATGAGATTTCTGTTAAGCTGATAAATTGTGATATTTATTTGAGAACTAGGTTTATTTGTCACCTTATTAGTCTCTTTGTAAATACACTTTGATGTCCTGGAACTTTTCTCTTGTACAAGTATGCTTCAAACTGGTTACTTCTCATATTTTGCACGTATCACGTGAATATCAAAAAACAAGCGTAAAAAACAGAGTATATCCTATTGCATATACTACCCATTCCTTTCCCCTACATAGCTTAAAACAAGCAATTAAAATAGTACCAACCAAAATAATAACAACAATTTTCGGAGCTTCCAGAAAGCGTGAACATCGTAGTAGTTCCAAGCTGCTGTCGTGTGGTCAAATGTCTTCTCACTGTGCCCAGCCACAGAAACTGCGACAATTATGGTATCCCTCATGCAGGCCAGCACTACCTGGACGTTACAGGACCCCAGACAAACCAGTCCCATAGTGAAAAAAAAATCAGTTTTCTTTGAGTCTCAGTCCAGATATCGGTGCCCGTACTGTAGCCAAAGCTGGCTTCTCGCTGCCATGTTCCACTTCTACTCTATGCCACACTGGCAACACCTGCAGTCTGAAAATACGGTAATATTGAAATAAATATTACACCGCAATCGATTTTTAGACCAAGTCTCCCTTTTTTTAGCTTTGTGAAAATTTCAAGAGGGGTCTGAACCCTGAATAGACCCCTCTGGCTACACCCACGGTTATAACTGCTTTCTAATTCAGGAGGCATGTTGTAGCAACGCTTCACTTGCAGTATCTTTGTTATATTGTTTCATTTACTTTTATCATGTTACTTCTACTAGAGATATGAATACATCAAACCAAAAAATACGAACTAATTATACACTACTGGCCATAAAAATTGCTTTACCACGAAGATGAGCTACAGACTCGAAATTTAACCGACAGGATGACGATGCTGTGATATGCAAATGATTATCTTTTCAGAGCACTCACACAAGGCTGGCGCCGGTGGCGACACCTAGGCCGTGCTGAAATGAGGAAAGTTACCAGCCGATTTCTCATACACAAACAGTAGTTGACTGGCGTTGCCTGGTGAAACGTTGTTGTGATGTCTCGTGTAAGGAGGAGAATTCCGTACCATCTCGTTTCCGACTTTGATAAAGGTCGGATTGTAGCCTATCGCGATTGCAATTTATAGTATAGCAACATTGCTACTCGCGTTGGTCGAGATCCAATGACTGTTAGCAGAATATGGAATCGGTGGGTTCAGTAGGGTGATACGAAACGCCGTGCTGGATCGCAACGGCCTCGTATCACTAGCAGTCGACATGACAGGCATCTTATCCGCATGGCTGTAACGGATCGTGCAGCCATGTCTCGATCACTGAGTCAACGGATGGGGACGTTAGCAAGACAACAACCATCTGCACGAACAGTTCGACTACGTTTGCAGCAGCATGGACTATCAGCTCGGAGACCATAGCTGCGGTTACCCTTGACGCTGCATCACAGATAGGAGCGCTTGCGATGGTGTACTCAACGACGAAACTGGTTGCACGAATGGCAAAACGTCATTTTTTCGGATGAATCCAGGTTCCGTTTACAGCATCATGATAGTCGCATTCGTGTTTGGCGACATCGCGGTGAACGTACATTGGAAGCATGTATTCGTCATCGCCATACTGGCGTATCACCGGGCGTGATGGTATGGGGTGCCATTGGTTACACGTCTCGGTCACCTCTTGTTCACATTGGCCGCACTTTTAACAGTGGACGATACATTTCAGATGTGTTACGACCCGTGGCTCTACCCTTCATTCGATCCCTGCGAAACCCAACATTTCAGCAGGATAATGCACGATCGCATGTTGCAGGTCCTGTACGGGCCTTTATGGATGCAAAAAACGTTCGACTGCTGGCCTGGCCAGCACATTCTCCAGATCTCTCACCAATTGAAAACGTCTGGTAAATGGTGATCGAGCAACTGGCACGTCACAATACGCCAGCCCCTACTCTTGATGAACTGTGGTATCGTGTTGAAGTTGCATGGGCAGCTGTAACTGTACACGCCATCGAAGCTCTGTTTGACTCAATGCCCAGAGGTATCATGGTCGTTATTACGGCCAGAGGTTGTTGTTCTGGGTATTGATTTCTCAGGATCTATGCACCCAAATTGCGTTAAAATGTAATCACATGTCAGTTCTAGTATAATATATTTGTCCCAGGAATACCCGTTTATCATCTGTATTTTTCTTGGTGTAGCAATTTTAATGGCCAGTAGTGTAGATTCATCCTACAGACTATTGTTACTGTCCAGTGTCAATGATATTTTTTCTGAGAGAGTCAGTTTGTGGCACCAAGGTTTATTGCACAAACCGAGTGTCAACTGATGTTGTGGCATAACAGCGTCGAAAGTGTATGGAAACTCTGGTAATTACTATATATGTAAGTATACCTAAGTAGACAGTCTTGTGACGTACTTTTAAATACCTTCTCTAAAACCTAGCTTGGGCAATTAGTTTGACTACCCACACGTAACTGAAATATTTTAGACCCTGTAGCTACAAACAGTTCTGACGTCACCGACGGCGTCTGTATAGAGTGTAGATTTAACGACCATGATGTCATCATAGAGAACAATACTGAGGAACAAAAAGCTGTCGAGAACGCGCAAATGACAACAGGCACAAGTTAATATAAATCCGTGCATCTGTAAAGAGATCGATGCGCGAAGCATACAACGAATATCTCCGCCATACCTTAGCAAAAGACCTTGCCGAGGACGTGAGCAAATTCTGGTCCTACGTAAAATCACTAAGAGGGTCCAAGTCTTCTATCCAGTCACCCGTTGACCAGTCTGGAATGGCAGTAGAAGGTAGCAAAAGGAAAGCCAAACACTAAAATTTACCGTTTAAGAAATCGTTCACGAAGTTGAATCGTGCAAACATATCGTCGCTTGACCATCGCACTGACACCCGATTGATGGCGTAGTTTAAGCAACTGAAACAGTTTAATGGAAATACGTTGTAAGTAGGCTGTTTAAGTTTTTATGTTGGTAACGCCAGGTAGCGCTCTGTATGAAAATCACTGACTGTGCTGTGTGCAGTCTGTGGCTGGTTGGACTCATTGTTGGAATGTTCGCTTGTGTAGTGTTTGGCAGTTGGATGTAAACGGTGCATAGCGTTGGGCAGTTGGAGGTGAGCCGCCAGCGGTGGTGGATGTGGAGAGACATATGCCTCAGTTTTGAGTGGTTGCTATAAGCGGACGATTTGGACGTGTCTCCACCAGAAAAAGGAAATTTGTAAAGATGGATGTCATGAATTGATTAATATATATATGATGACTTTTGAACACTATTAAGGTAAATACATTGTTTTGTTCTCTATCAAAATCTTTCATTTGCTAACTATGCCAATCAGAAGTTAGTGCCTTCCGTAGTTAGAATGTTTTATTTAGCTGGTAGTATTGGCGCTCGCTGTATTGCAGTAGTTCGATTAACGAAGATTTTTGTGAAGTAAGTGATTCATGAAAGCTATAGGTTATTGTTAGTCAGGGCCTTTCTTTTGTAGGGATTGTTGAAAGTCAGATTCCCCGTGTATGATGGCACCACTAATTACGTAACAAGTAGCCAGAAGGGATAGTTAAGAACAGTGGCAGTAAAGAGGTCCCAGCTGAGCTGAAGCGTGCAAATAACATTTTAGGTATTCTGCATATGTACTAATGTAACTACTGACGTAAATTTAATTCTGTATAGGTTTTTGATATTGTTGTAACACAGTATTGCATGTGTTAAGGCAGTATTTTAAGTGTTGCATACATTCATTAATGTGAATGTCATTATCCTGGAGTTTTGGCACTGTTGGTCTTATAATTACTACACTCCTGGAAATGGAAAAAAGAACACATTGACACCGGTGTGTCAGACTCACCATACTTGCTCCGGACACTGCGAGAGGGCTGTACAAGCAATGGTCACACGCACGACACAGCGGACACACCAGGAACCGCGGTGTTGGCCGTCGAATGGCGCTAGCTGCGCAGCATTTGTGCACCGCCGCCGTCAGTGTCAGCTAGTTTGCCGTGGCATACGGAGCTCCATCGCAGCCTTTAACACTGGTAGCATGCCGCGACAGCGTGGACGTGAACCGTATGTGCAGTTGACGGACTTTGAGCGAGGGCGTATAGTGGGCATGCGGGAGGCCGGGTGGACGTACCGCCGAATTGCTCAACACGTGGGGCGTGAGGTCTCCACAGTACATCGATGTTGTCGCCAGTGGTCGGCGGAAGGTTCACGTGCCCGTCGACCTGGGACCGGACCGCAGCGACGCACGGATGCACGCCAAGACCGTAGGATCCTACAGGGCTACAGTCCCGCGCACCGTTAGGCCGTCTTCCGCTCACGCCCCAACATCGTGCAGCCCACCTCCAGTGGTGTCGCGACAGGCGTGAATGGAGGGACGAATGGAGACGTGTCGTCTTCTGCGATGAGAGTCGCTTCTGCCTTGGTGCCAATGATGGTCGTATGCGTGTTTGGCGCCGTGCAGGTGAGCGCCACAATCAGGACTGCATACGACCGAGGCACACAGGGCCAACACCCGGCATCATGGTGTGGGGAGCGATCTCCTACACTGGCTGTACACCACTGGTGATCGCCGAGGGGACACTGAATAGTGCACGGTACATCCAAACCGTCATCGAACCCATCGTTCTACCATTCCTAGACCGGCAAGGGAACTTGCTGTTCCAACAGGACAATGCACGTCCGCATGTATCCCGTGCCACCCAACGTGCTCTAGAAGGTGTAAGTCAACTACCCTGGCCAGCAAGATCTCCGGATCTGTCACCCATTGAGCATGTTTGGGACTGGATGAAGCGTCGTCTGACGCGGTCTGCACGTCCAGCACGAACGCTGGTCCAACTGAGGCGCCAGGTGGAAATGGCATGGCAAGCCGTTCCACAGGACTACATCCAGCATCTCTACGATCGTCTCCATGGGAGAATAGCAGCCTGCATTGCTGCGAAAGGTGGATATACACTGTACTAGTGCCGACATTGTGCATACTCTGTTGCCTGTGTCTATGTGCCTGTGGTTCTGTCAGTGTGATCATGTGATGTATCTGGCCCCAGGAATGTGTCAATAAAGTTTCCCCTTCCTAGGACAATGAATTCACGGTGTTCTTATTTCAATTTCCAGGAGTGTATAAACCATGAAAAATTTAGTGTTTATCAAGGATCTGATGATCGATTGCCACGACAATTCAAAATCGAAAATTTTTGTTTCCTATGTAATTACTAATTGTGTCTTTATTTAACATTGTACTAGCAGCCTTTATAAATATTTTCATGTGAGATATGAGTACGAGATCATCACTGAGAGATAGTGTGATGTCACACATGAGACTGAGCCATACTTTGAGTGAAGTTGCTATCTTTACCAGCGAAATGGAGGGTACTCACTATAGACTTACGCTTACCATATCAATCAGTCATGATCTATGGCACTCCAACTGGACTAATACTGCAGACAGTCCAGACAGGGGGAGGAGCTAGCTGTCAAAACGTTGACTGAAATATTAATATTAAGTGTGACTTCCAGTGGTTAGTGCACTGCAGACGTCCTATATTGCCATGACTCGAGAAGATATCATGTAGGACTGAAATGTAAGCTATTTTTCTCTCTGAGATCTCTACAATCATGTTTTCCTTAGCAGATGCAACGTAGTGGGTTCTGTACTCCATGGTTCCATTTGTCAACAATGAATAACTAGAGTTGAGGACAGAGTTCATTCTGGAAACACCCTCTTAAGCCCATTCTAAGCCCCAACCATGCATCATTTTCCACACAAACAATACTGCAAACAATGTCATTAACTTCCACTCATTCGACAGCAGACTGATATTAAAAGTTTATTATGTTAGGTTGTTTGGTGCTTAAGAACACATTCAGGAAGAGAGCAATAAAAAGTTCTGCTTCCTTAAAAATTAGTTTCATTTGTAGATATTTGAGTTTTTTCCATATATATATATATATATATGTGTGTGTGTGTGTGTGTGTGTGTGTGTGTGTGTGTGTGTGTGAGTGTGTGTGTGTGTGTGTGTTTATGTATGTGTGTTTGGGTGTTGGTGTATATATACATATATATATATATATATATATATATATATATACATATTTGTGTGTGTGTGTGTGTGTGTGTATGGAACTAACATGGTTAATACGGTAGAGATGCCCTATATTGTTTTACTCTTTTTGAGAAATGTTACTAAGTAAGAGAACAGTTGTGTAAAATAATGATGTTCTGATAATATGGACCCATAAACATATACATTGCTATTAGAGTATCAGTCCATTATATGTTAGTGTAGCTACTCAATAATTATTGTGTTTGTTTAGGTGCATGCGGCAGGTTAAGTTACCACTTCTGGAATGCTGAGCACCTTGCAAAAGAGCATTCAATATTTGCTGTAAATTCAAGGGGTGTTTGATGGAAGCCTTTCGTTAAAATGTCAATGCTCAATTTATTCATTCTTACATGAATTCTAGCTTGTAAGTCTGTTCAAAAGCTTCCCTGTAAGAACTATCGATTGCTTAATTCATTCAGTGATGGTATGTCCATAAATGTATACCTTGTAGATATTATGTATGGACCAGTATCATAACTGCATGTGCAGTGTCACTTGTTTAAGGGCTTTGTTTTATAGTGGACAAAGTGTTGTCCTTAGTTTTTCGATCTTCTCATATCACTACTCTGCATGTTCTGTTCTGGACGACTAGTGTTGCAACTTACTCATGGACTCTAGTACCTGTGTTGACATTACAGTCTGATAGCTGTTGGTGAAGTTCCAGGAAGCCTTATACAGCATGGTATAATACTCTGTATGGAACGTTCCAGGTCCTTAAGTAGGCCTTCATTTGTTTTCAGACTTAACTTGCTTTGGGCAAAGAGATATGTTTTGAGCCATGTCTGTGGTATAGTATTTGATTCTCATTCGTTTACCAGTACTGTCAGAGGTAATGGCTACATCACATTACTGCTTATTCAATGTATTTGATTCTCATTCGTTTACCAGTACTGTCAGAGGTAATGGCTACATCACATTATTGCTTATTCAAGGGCATTCTTAACTGCCCCTATGTTTAGAAATTTTCTTTGTACAGTTTCTTACACATTGTGGCTTTGTCTACCACATGGACTACCAGATGGCATGTGTAATCCTTCATTTGTTATTGATTTTCAATTGAGTATTAATAATAGGTAATTTAGTTAAAATGTGTATCATTTATTTCCCTTCCGCAGCCACTTTTGAAATAAATAAATTTTTACTGTCACATGATTTATTATTCACTCTGGAGTCTAAATTTAATTCGTGCATGAATATTACTGCTAACTCTGCTTTCAACACGACTATTAGTTCATGGGAAGTAAAAGTGCAATCAGCAGAAGCTGTCCCAAACAGCAGTCTGCAGAAGATCATTGAAAGCCTTGCATACATCTCAGAAAGTAAGTAGTGTTGCTGAGACTCTGAGACAACTTGTTTTCGAGATTATATCTGACATAATGATTATATTTCATGATCTTGGGCACACATCTCTTGACTGTCAGATTGAAGCTCACATTGTAATTGCCTTGGTCTATATACATGTCACATGTAGTATACATTCGCCGAACTAGGCTACAAAACTTTGAGAAGTAACTGTGGCCCTAAATTCGTTGCAGTATTCATTCATGCCCCCCACTTGTTCCAGTTGCTAATTTTATTATTTTATACCACATATGTTTATAAGAATGTGCTCAAATAGCGTTATCAGTTACTCCTTGAGTCATGATTGTCTAGGCAAAGGGCACATTTTAAGGTCACTTTACTGAAATCACATACCCTTATGTATTGAGGTGAGCTAGGACAAAGATTAAGAGGCATACAATCGCCAACGACTAAAATCAAAATTCTTATTCCGCCTCTATATTGGACATCCAACAGCTTGCTGCAGTCACGTCTGCAGCTTTGGAAATGTTATAATAATTAAAAACCATAATATGTGCAATTACTACAAGGACTTCTGTACTTGTATCTTCACAACCACTGACTCACTAAGACACTGGTGTGTATACCCTAGCGCTCTATACTGTAGATCATGATTCCATAAGAAGAAATACAAACTCCCATTCACATCACAGTGCAACATACATTGATAATGATATAATACTGGTAGTATAAAATCCGGCCGAATATATTGTTTACATCCGAAAACCAACACTTATAAGATTTTGGAACTTTGGAAACTTTTTTTCATTTTTAGTTATTACTTATGCCTGCACTTGATCTTACATTTATATGACAATGAGTAATAGACACATATGTTTGCCACAAAGTACAGTATTTTCTCCACATGAGTGCAGGGTACAGGGTTATGTTATCTGTATTGAAAATAATTACATATCACACCAAAAATTACAATCTGGCTTAAAGATTCTAGTTAATCAGGAGGATCAGAAACACATTCCCCATGCTCTTAGTTAAAAGCTCCAGACTGCGACTCTGCGGTGTGGCGCTGCCTCAGCAACAGCGACTATTTGCTGTGTGCAGCTCTGCGGGAGGCGCCTGACCTGGCATGGGGTCTGCTTCCAGCTCTGGACGCAATGTGTCGGCTGCCTGCACGTGCATGTTTCATGTGGCCAGCCCAGGCGTGAGCACCTGCTCAACAATAAACAGAATATATGATGTTCCTCTGACACCTGCGTACTCTCCTGTCTCATCAGGAAATGTTAGTAGGCTTGACAAAAACTTCGATCTACAATTGACACAGATACTAACCTTAAATTTTATAAGTATATAACACACTGAAGACTTGGATCACACACAACTAGTTTTCTGACTAATTTCCTTTGGACTAAATGCTGCTTCAAAGATCAAGAGCACTGCTCAAAGCCATAACTTTTCGTTTTAGCATATCCAGCTATACAAAGTGTAGCATTAAGTGGATATTTTACACTATAGTGATCTGATATACAAACAGGGTAATTTTCATTAATATTTAAAAACTCTCAAAGCGGAGAAAGAGACAAGGAATTTAATACAACATACATGGAGCCAGAAACGTCAGCAAATATTCTAAATGTGGTTGACGAATTTTTCACATGTTACATGACCAGTTTATGTACCTCCCCACAGGTGCAGTGGTAGTGGTCAGTACTAAACAGTGCTCTGCTGGCGTACTACGTTTTCCTAATGGTAGATAGATTCACCATAGTCTTGTAGTGCCACTACCATGAACACTACAGTATCACACTCTATAATGCAAGATTAAACGCAGAATAACGTTGTGGAGCAATGTGTAGAAGTGCCACTACAGTGTGGGTAGGATAGACTGATCTAGCCATTGCACTTGCAATAAAGTATGTATCCCCTGGTACCATCACATGTGCAACATTTGTCATCCACTTGGTTGGGGGATTTCCTGAAATTTGCGACCATATGTGTCTCATGTCAAATTACTTATCTCAGAGTCATCTACGTCACTTTAGGTTTCATAAACAGTAATACGAATCGCGCTGTATTCTTATAATGGGGATGAAACTCAGGCAGGTATAATCTATGTACCTGTGATAACTTCAATTCCATCATTGCTAAACATACCTCCTTGTAGAGTTCGGTAGTATGCACACATCTTAAGCTGTAAGACTTATGGCATTTTGATGCTAAAACTCAGTTTCTGTAATTCGCTCTAAATACCACTTCTGAAACATGTCAAAGCGCTTAAAAAACCGTGGAAAGACGACATCATGAAATCTCACTGATGGTCACTAAGAATTTTCGAAACATATGATTAACGTTTACCATATTTCAGTAAACTTTCAACTATTTTTGTTAACTTGTTTGTTGGCACAGACATATTGTTCTACCAGAAAGAGTAACTGCAGTAACTTTCTTTCTGATTTCAAAGAAAGGTTAAATGACAGGCAACTAAATGATTAGCTCAGAAATGTATAGTGTGTGTTGCTCAAAAGAAAACATGTTCTTCCAAATTAGAAAACTCTTAGATTTATTTCTGAGTTCTTGCGATTCTACATCGTACATCTAAAACTACTTTCTACTTTGTGAGGTTTGTTCCATAAGTGTGTTGCACTCAATTACACTGGGATAATTTTCTTAATGTTATCTGTATTGAAAATAATTACATATCACACCAAAAATTACAATCTGGCTTAAAGATTCTAGTTAATCAGGAGGATCAGAAACACATTCCTTATGCTCTTAGTTAAAAGGGTGGCGTTAAAATATGTCGAATAAGCAGTCGTTGTCTTATGGAAGTAATTCCAGATGTGGAGAGGGCTCTCCTGGATGCCATGAAGAGCACAGGGTACAGCCAACTGCAGGTTGTTGCTCAAGTTGGTGCCAATGATGTGTGTGACTTTGGATCAGAAGAGATTCTCTCTAGTTTCGAGAGGCCAACAGAAATGGTAAAGGCTGCCAGTCTTGCTTGCAAGATGAAAGCACAGCTGAGCATTTGCAATATAGTCGATAGGACCGATTGCGGAGCTCTGCTACAGAGCCGAGTGGAGGGTCTGAATCAGAGGCTCAGACGGTTCTGCGACCGTGTAGGCTGCAGATTCCACGACTTGTGCCAAAGGGTGGTTGGGTTTCGGGTTCCGCTGAATAGGTCTGGTGTCCACTATACGCAGGAGGCGGCTACACGGGTAGCTGGGGCTGTGTAGCGTGGAATGGTTGGTTTTTTAGGTTAGAGGGTCTCGGGAAAACACAAGTAGGGCTTCAGTCACAAAGAGTGAAGGCTGAACATAGGAAGAACGTAGATACAAGAACCGTTGGTATATAATTTGTAAATTGTCGTAGCTGTGTTGGGAAAGCACCGGAGCTCCAAGCGCTAATAGAAAGCACTGATGCTCAAATCGTTATAGGCACTGAAAGCTGGCTAAAGCCGGACATAAGCTCAGCCGAAATTTTTGCGTGAAGCTAACGGTGTTCCGAAAGGATAGGCTAAACACGGTTGGCGGTGGCGTGTTTGTTGCTGTCAGAAGTAGTTTATCTTGTCGCCAAACTGAAGTAGAAACTTCCTGTGAGTTAGTATAGGCAGACGTCATTGCTGCCAAACGGAACAAAATAATAATTGGATCCTTTTACCGACCTCCCAATTCAGATGATACAGTTGCTGAAAGGTTCAAAGAACGGTTGAGTTTGATTTTAAACACATACCCGACTCATGCGACAACAGATGGTGGTGATTTTAATTTACCCTCAATATGTTGGCGTAAATACATGTTTAACTCCGGAGGTACGCATAAAACATCATCCAAAATTGTGCTAAACGCATTCTCTGAAAATTGTTTCGAGCAGTTAGTTCATGAGCCCACGCGAATAGTAAACGATTGTGAAAACACACTTGACCTTTTAGCAACAAACAACCCTGAGTTAACAACCAGCATCAAAACCGATTCAGGGGTTAGTGAACACAGAGTTGTCGTAGCGAGATTGAACACTGCAATCCCCAAATCCTCGAAAAATAAGCGAGAAAGATACCTTTCAAAAAGCAGAAAAAAATTCACTTGAAGCCTTCCTAAGAGACAATCTCCACTCATTTCAAGCTAATTATATAAGTGTAGACCAGATATGACTTGGATTCAAGGAAATAGTGTCGGCAGGAATTGAGAGATTTATTCCAAATAAATTAACAAACGACGGAGCTGATCCTCCTTGGTACACAAAACGGGTTAGAACACTTGCAGAAACAACGAAACAAACGTGCCAAATTGAAACAGACGCAAAATCCCCAAGATTGGCGATCTTTTACTGAAGCTCAAAATTTAGCACGGACTTCAATGCGAGATGCCTATAACAGTTTCCGCAACGAAACGTTGTTTCGAAACCTGGTAGAAAATCCAAAGAGATTCTGGTCTATGTGAAGTATGTTAGCGGCAAGCAACAATCAATGCCTTCTATGAGCGATAGCAATGGACATCGAAGACAGTGCTGCCAACTCAGAGTTACTAAACACAGCCTTCCGAAATGCCTTCACAATAGAAGACAAAGTAAACATTCCTGAACTCGAATCGAGAACAGCTGACAAAATGTGTAACGTAGAAGTAAATATCCTCGGAGCAATGAAGCAACTTACATCACTTAATAAAAGCAAGTCTTCTGGTCTAGACTGTATACCAATTAGGTTCCTTTCGGAGTATGCTGTGCAGTAGCAACATACATGACAATCATATACAACCGTTCACTCGCCGAAATATCCGTACCCAAAGACTGGAAAGTTACATAGGTCACACCAATATTCAAGAAAGGCAGTAGGAGTAATCTACTAAATTATAGGCCCATATCGTTAACGTGGATATGCATCAGGATTCTAGAATATACATTGCGTTCGAACATTATGAATTACCTCGAAGAAAACGATCTATTGGCACACATTCAACGTGGGTTTAGAAAGCATGAATTGTTGAGTGCTATTGACTTGCTATTGACTTACAAAATGACAAGTGCAATCAATGTAATTGAAAATTGCTTATAGGGAAGCGCAATTTTATGTATTTTTGAATTAACTCTAAGTTTATTAGCGATTGAGTTGATACCTATACACTATTTCATTGAATGTCAGTAAAAATGGAACAGGAATTATTACCTTCCCCTTACTTTCGCCTCTGTGTTTACCAGTGGGAGCTTTAGGAATCTTAAATATTTGATCATCTTTTAATAAGAGTTTTAGTTATATATGCACTTCTGTAGGGATAACAAGCGAACTGCATTTGTGTGCCTTGAAATTTAATTCGTTATTGTCTGTACCAATAATACCTAGGTCACTTTTGTGAAACTTTTGCCTTCTTCCAGGTGTTACACGCTCTTTCATGATGCTGTCAATACATTTCACTAAAACATCAATACACATATGTACAACACATCCCTCTATATTCTTCAGTCTGTAGAGGACGGTTTCCTTATCTATGTTTTGCTTTTAATTCACCCTTAAGCCATTTATTTTTACAATATATCTTGATATTGTCAGACAGTTCAACGAAGTAAACTTCCTTACAAATCCATTTGCTTGTACACACATCAATTACTTTAAATTGCTTCTTTGGTACATATTGATCAGCAAACTTGCTTTACTGGGCACCGCAAGAAATATTTTGTGCATGTGGCGCTAAGGAAGTTCAAAGAATGTTAAGAATTGGATTATGCAATACACAGTCATAACGACATATTTTATAACAGACAATCAATTTTGGTCTAGGATCAGACCATCATCAGGTCTCCAGTACCAAAGAAAATCAGGAACCCGCATCACAAAGTGTGTAACATGAAAGCATACAGCTGATAAGTGAGACACCAATAAATACTTTACAGCTTATATCAAAGTAACAAAGAACGTACAGACGCATCTTAGCTCTGTGTCTCCATGATTGTAGTATGAGATACAGGATGTACAATCTTCCAACTTTGCTATTAGCTTGGTCCATTTATCCTTATAGCTGTTAACTGTAAGAAAACCGCATGGATCCAACAGAATAGGTAAAAGATTTAACGAAAAGCCAATATGCATCTGCTAGAAATACACTCCACTGACGTTAAGATCATGCATAACAACAAACTCAAGGGGGATCCATTATATTACAATATTAACAGTTTAATAACACATTACTCAAAATACATCTATTACACTACAGCACTAATAGTTCAGTTACCGTCTGCGTGTTATGGTTACTAGACAGCGTTAGTAGAAACACAGGTAGACACATCTCAGTTTAACCAACACTGAAAGTGTTTTATACAGGCAGAGACCTTATACACGGTATAATAGTCATTATAAGTGCTAACATCACTAGATCTAAACATTGCTCTAGTTCTTTGTTTAATACATCACTTATCTAGAGTTATAAGGAAAGGCTATCAATGTTCAGCAGTGCCGTATGGATTAGGGGAATTACAGATCATCACGTGGTTTAACAATAGACTTACACAGCATCAAAGTAAGTCACCAGCCAATGTCATACTGATATTTGCTTAATAGTTCTCAGTTGGAATTCTTGCCTAGTTATTGTCTTAGTTTATCAAGCTACGTTATAACAGAAGGTCATGTTAGGTGGGTCATGGAGCCCTTCAGGAACATAGCGGGCAGGGAAGAAGTCCAACGTTCACTCGGTGTGCTCGCCGGGATGTGGAAGAGGCTCTTCCAGCGGCTATCATGCGTGCAGGGTGAAGCCAGCTGCAGATTGTTGCTCATTTTGGCACCAACGATGCCAGTCGTCGGGTTTCTGAGGAAATCCTTGGGTCCTTTCGACGGCTGGCTGAATTGGTGAAGGCAGCCTCCATCTCACCAGGAGTGGAAGCTGACGACCTGCAGCATCATACCAAGGGTGGACCGGGGTCCTCTGTTTTGGAGTGGAGTGGAGAATCTAAACCAGAGGCTACGTCGACACTGTGACGAAACTGGTTGTAGATTCCTCGACTTACGCTATGGGGTGGAAGGTTACAGGACGCCCCTCGATGGATCGGGGGTTCATTATACACAGGAAGCAGCTACATGGGTATCACAGTGCTTGTGGCGTGCCCGTGGGGTTTTTTTAGATTAGGTTCCTCCCCATGGGAAACAAACGGTTGGCCCGAAAAATTACCAGATCATGACACTGATGTGGGTGTTCCAACTGTAAAAATTGTTAGTTCGCCTAAACACGTCATTCCAAAGGATTTAAATACACTTAATCTCATGTTAGTAAATTGTCGAAATGTCTGTAGAAAGATCCCCGAGTTAATCTCCGAAATAAACAGTAGCAATGCCAATATTGTATTAGATAGGAGGGATAGGACTGATGCTATAGGAGGTGGTGTGGTCATTGCAGTTAATAGTTGTTTAAACACAGTTGACATCGTTAATGGGTCGGACTGTGAAATAGTTGGGATAAAGCTGTCAATCAGACAAGGACTGACCATTGTAATAGGATGCTTTTATAGACCACCAGCATCTTCAACAAACGTCACAGAACGTTTCAGGGAAAGTCTTGAGTACATAGGAAGTAAATATCAAAATTATCCATAGGTGGAGACTTTAATCTAGCATCCATTGACTGGCAAACTTACACGTTTATCACAGGGGGCAGAAGCTAAGATTCGTATGAAGTTATTCTAGGAACGCTCTCAACATGCAACCTTGAGCAATTGGTTAGAAAACCAACTCGAGATGTGAACATATTAGATATTTTGGCGACAAACAGACCTGATCCTTATGAGGAAGTTAATCTAGAAGAAGTTATTAGCGACAGTAATGTCGTTGTGGCATTTATGTCAGTCATAGCTGCAAAAAAAAAAAAAAAAAAAAAAAAAAAAAAAAAAGAGAGAAACCTCATAGAGTTCTCTTGTTTGGGAAAGCAAATGAAATTGTCATTAATGAATATCTTCATCGTCAGCTCCAATCACCGCGGGACACAAAGATATTGAGCATCTTTGGTCGGAATTTAAAGATATTGTTCACCATGTGCTAGAGAAGTATAAGCCCAGCAAAAGTATAGGGGAGGGAAAGGATCCACCTTGGTACAACAAATATATTAGGAAGTTGCCGAGAAAGCAGAGAATTTTTCACAGTAGTTTTAAACGTAGTAACTGCCCCGCTGACAAACAGAAATAATGCGAAATAAAAGCAGCTGTCAGAAGGACAATGAGAGACTCTTTAACAAATTTGGAAGCAATATTTTATCTGCAGATAATAAAAATAACCAAAAAAATTTTGGTCATCGGTAAAATCTATGAACGCTCAAATAATTCAATACCTTCTCTTGCTGACAGTACGGGTAATATAACTGATGATGATAAACAGAAGACCGAAATTCTAAACCTAGCTTATAGCAACTCGTTTACGATAGAGGACTGCAGCACCATTCCCCCTTTCAATTATCTAACAAACGCAAGGATGGCTGACATAGTGTTTAGTGTATCTGAGATTGTAAAACAGTTAAGATCCTTAGACGGCAGGAAGGCATCTGGCCCAGACGGTATTCCCGTTAGATTTATGTTAAATACGCTACAAATATAGCACCATTCTTATCCGTCATCTATCAGAGATCATTGGAACTGCGACAAGTTCCACGGGACTGGAAGAAGGCCCAGGTCATAGCAATCTATAAAAAGGGTAGAAAATCGGATGCACAAAATTACCGGCCAATTTCACTGCCATCGATTTGTTGTAGAATCATGGAACATATTTTGTGTTCAGACATAATTATCTTTCTAGACTCTGAGAAGCTCATCTGCAGAAATCAACACTGCTTTAGGAAACAGCGGTCATGCGAGATACAGCTGGCCTTCTTTGTACATGATGTACAGCAGGGTCCCATGATGTACCGGCTCCCAGGCTGATGCCATATTTCTCGACTGTCGAAAGGCGTTCGACTCAGTTCCGCACTGTCGCTTGCTACAAAAAGTACCCCCTTACGGTGTATCCAATGACATATGCGGTTGGATAGAATGACTGGCAGTTATCTCTCAATATTAGAAAGTGTCGCCCTGAATGGGGTAACTTCAACAGAAACAAGAGTAACTTGAGGTATGCCCCAGGGCAGCGTAATAGGTCCTCTGCTTTTAACGATTTACATAAACGATTTGGTTGATGGTATTGACAGCGGCCTTAGACTGTTTGCCGATAAAGCTGTAGTCTACAGGAAAGTAGTATCACACGAAAGTTGTGAACAAATCAATGAGGATTTGCAGAAAACAAATGAGTCGTGTAATGACTGGCAGTTATCTCTCACTATTAGAAAGTGTAATTTACTTCGTGTAACAAGGCGGTAACATAAGTCAAGTATCTATGTGTGACTTTTCGAAATGATCTCAAATGGAATGATCAGTTTACACAAGTAACGGGTAAGGCGAACTCTAGATTTCGTTTTATTGGTAGAATCCTGAAGCGATGCAGTCCTTCAACAAAAGAAATAGCTTACAATACGTTAGTTCGTGCAGTCTTAGAGTACTGTTCGTCTGTACGGGACCCTTACCAGTTGGGTCTGATTCAAGAGATTGAGAAGGCCCAAAGAAAAGCGGCAAGATTCGTGACTGGTACATTTAGCGATCGCGAGAACGTTACAAATCTCATAGAAAGTTTGAAGTTGCAGATAGACGAGACGCTAAACAGAAGGTTCTGCTCTCTCAGGTCCGAAATCCAATCTTCACTGAGGATGTAGAGCATATATTATTACCACCAACTTTCAAACCACGTAGTGATCATCATTCAAAGATAAGGGGAATAAGAGCTTGTACTGAGGGGTTCAGAGAGTCGTTTCTCCCTTGCGCGATTCGCGAGTGGAACAGTGAGGGGGGTGGGAGAGAAATGTGACTTTGGCGCGAATTGTGCCCTCCGCCACAAACCGCTTGATGGCTAGCGGTGTATTTATGTAGATGTAGATGTAGAAATGCATGACATGTTCACGTATATTTCATAAGAGAAACAGCACAGTTATGGATCGAACATCATCAACCAGACTTTTAAGGTCTTTTAATTGGTTACTATTACATCAAAAATGTTACTAAATAATGGTATGTTAATCTGAATAAAGGTTCTATAAATGTGAATGAAGGAATGGTATGTTCATCTGAATTTTTAGCACCTATTAGGCATAAGATTCCACAACTGTTGCACGTTACATAATTATCAGAACTCGTTACCTGCATCTTGCTTATTATTCTGATCAATTGCCTTAATTAGTTACTAATTATCCAAACGTTCATAACTTTTCATCACATGGCGTTAAAAAGTATACAATAATTCATTTGCGAGTGGGTTCTTTGTACATTTTCTTGCAGGGCATTAAAATAACAATTCTTGTCACACTATAACAATCAGTAACCACTAGTAGTACAACACATATTCAAAAACTACACAGTAAATTCCATGAGCTAAATCCTTATATAATCTCGACTATTCAGGTAAAAGTATATATTGCTATCAGTTTATGATAGCTCAATAGTGTAAAAAATCACTTGTGGCCTTTGTGACCAGGAATACATACTCTAACAGGAAGGAAGCTTAACATAAGATTTAAAGAACATCGTAAACCCAGGCATAAATCTTTTTTTAGTGACAACCTTACAAAACTTGAAAATACAATGGGGAACATTGAAAAAACGTGTAAATATTTCATGAAATGGAAAAAGGTATTCAGATTAATCTTCTGAAGGAGCCAGAGATGTATAACAATCTAAAAACCCAACCTAAAAGATACTTAATGTACAGAGAGAGCCTAACAACACAAAGTACTTTGAGAACTTTGTTGATGTCTTTGCCAGAATGCAGGTCAAATTATACCAATGTCCGTTATGCCATGTTGTAAGTTAAGGCTACATAGTTTGTGTTGAGTCCTCATAGTCAATTTCAGCATGATTCAAGGTATGCACAGATGTTTTGTAAAAGTTTAGTACTATGGCAGGATAAAAAGTTTAAGGAATTTATCATGATCTTCGCTGTTGGCGTTGTATACACAGTTTGGTGTGGTGAACTATCTTCCTGAATGATCCTGTCAAAGCTTCAATGCTGAATTATATCTTGTGGAGTGGACAGAAATTTTAAGTGGAAATTGGGAAGTGAATATGCTATTAATAGCCTTTTGAAAAACTTTCTGTTAAGTATCGAACTTCTGACTGCATGTCATTCTTTATTCACCAGAGTTTATAAATGTATGATGACATCACTAATTAGGTAGACGGGATAGTTAAGAACAGTGACAACTAAGAGGTATTAACTGAGCTGTAAAGTGCAAATAACATATTAGGTATTCTGAATATGTAATAATGCAAAAATTGATGTAAATTAAATTGTGTGTAAGTTTACAATATTGTTGTAATACATTCCTTACTTTGTTGAGGCAGTATTTTAATTGTTGCATATATTCATTAATGTGAATGTCGTTATCCTGGAGCTTTGGCACTGTTGGTCTTATAATTACTATAAATGTCAAGGAAAAAATTTGTGTTAATTAAGGCTGTGATGATCTACTTCTACCACAATTCAAATCGAAATTTTTTTGTTGTGTCTTTATTTAACATTGTACTAGCAGTCTTTACAAATATTTTCGTGTTGAGATATGAGTACAAGATGATCACTATGAGATAATGTGAGGTCACACATGAGAATGGGTCATGCTTTGAATGGAATTGCTATCTTTACCAGCAAAATTGTGGGCACTCACACTACACAAATAGCATATCAAACAATCATGCTCTATGGCATTCCCACTGGACTAATACTACAGACACTCCAGACTGGGTGAGGTGCTAGCTGACAAAATGTTGATTGAAATGTTAATATTAGGAGTGACTGCCAGTGGTTAGTGCACTGCAGACGTCCTACATTGCCATGGCTTGAGAAGATATCATGTAGGACTGAAATCTAAGCCATTCTTCTGACTGCGGTCTCCACAATCATGTTTTCCTTGTCAGGCGCAACACAGATGGTTCTGTACTCCATGATTCTGTTTGTGAACAATGATTAACTAGAGTTGAAGAAACAGTTTATTCTAGAAACAGCCTCTTCATTTTCTACATGCATCGTTTTCTACACGGAGCAATACTGTAAACAATGTCATTAACATAATTTACATCCACTCATTCGACAGCAGACTGATATTGAAAGTGTAATAGACTAGGTTGTTTGGTGCTTAAGTAACAAATTCAGGAGGAGAGCCACAAAAAGTTCTGGTTTCTTAAAAATTTGTATCATTTGTAGGTATTTGCGTTCTTTTCCATAAAAAAAAGATTATTTATACTGTATTCATAAATGTTTCAGACAAACGATATATATATATATATATATATATATATATATATATATATATATATATATATATATATATATGTGTGTGTGTGTGTGTGTGTGTGTGTGTGTGTGTGTGTGTCTATGTGTGTGTGTTGGTGCATATGTATATATATCTGTGTGTGTGTGATTTCAGAAGCATTGCGTTCTGATATGTATTCACTTAAAATGGATGATAACTGCTCTTGGGAGATCTGGTTTACTCACAAGATATATGTCTGAAGTAACATTGTTGATCTGGTAATGATGCCATATAATTTTTACTCTTTTCAGGAAATGTTACTAAGAGTACAGTTATTTAAAATAATGATGGTCTGTTGATATGGACCCATAAAGATATACATTGCTATTAGAGTATCAGTCCATTATATGTTAGTGTAATTACTCAATAATTATTGTGTTTGTGTTAGGTGCATGCCGGAGGTTAAGTTACCACTTCTGGAATGCTGACCACCCTGCAAAATAGCATTCGAGATTTGCTGTAAATCTAAGGGGTGTTTGATGAAAACTTTTCCTTAAAATTTCAATGATCAATTTATCGATTCTTATATGAATTCATGCTCGCAAGTCTGTTCAAAAGCTTTTCCTACCAGAACTATCGATTGCTTAATGCATCCAGTCTTTGACTATTCGAGTGATAGCATGTCCACAAACTTATACTTTGCAGACACTGAGTATGGATCAGTCACAGAACAGCATGTACTGTGTCACGTGTTTATGGGCTTTGTTTTATAGTGGACAAAGTGTTGTCCTTAGTTTTGTGATCTTCTCATCTCGTGAGTTCCACATGTTCTGTTCTGGACGACTGGTGTCCCAACTTGCTCATGGACTCTAGGTAACTGAATTGACATTACATTCTGATGGCTATTCTCACACTACAAACTACATCTACAGCTACACGAATCCTCTGCAAATCACATTCAAGTGCGTGGCAGGGGGTTCATCTGGCACCTACACAATTCTCTATTATTCCAAACTCGTATAGCGCGTGGAAAGAGTGAACACATATATCTTTCTGTACGAGCTCTGATTTCCCTTATTTTATCGTGGTGATCGTTCCTCCCTGTGAACGTTGGTGTCAACAAAATATTTTCTCATTCGGAGAAGAAGGTTGGTGATTGGAATTTCGTGATAATATTCCGTCACAACGAAAGACGTCTTTCTTTTAATGATTTGCAGCCCAAATTCTGTATCATTTCTGTGAATCTCTCTCCCATACTTCGCGATAATACAAAACGTGCTGCCTTTCTTTCAACTTTTACGATGTACTCCGTCAGTCCTACCAGGTAAGGATCCCACACCGCGCAGCAGTATTCTAAAAGAGGACAGACAACCGTACTGTAGACAGTCTCCTTAGTAGGTCTGTGACATTTTCTAAGTGTCCTGTCGATAAAACGCAGTCTTTGGTTAACCTTCCCCACAACATTTTTTATGTGTTCCTTTCAATTTAAGTTGTTCGTAACTGTAATTCCTAGGTATTAAGTTGAATTTACGGCTTCTAGATTAGACTGATTGATCGAGTAACCGAAGTTTAACGAACTCCTTTTAGCACTCATGTGGATGACCTCACACTTTTCGTTATTTGGTGTCAATTGCCACTTTTCGCAACATTCGGATATTATTTCTATATCGTTTTGCAGTTTATTTTGATCTTCTGATGATATTATTAGTCGATAAACGACAGCGTCATCTGCAAACCACCGAAGACGGCTGCTCGAATTGTCTCAAAAATCGTTTATATAGGGGGAACGCCAGAAATCATTTCTGTTTTATTCGATGACTTTCCGTCAGTTATTACGAACTGTGACCTCTCTGACAGGAAATCACAAATCCAGTCACATAACTGAGACGATATTCCATATGCACGCAATTTCACTATGAGCCGCTTGTGTGGTACAGTGTCAAAACCCTTCTGGAAATCCAGAAATACGGAATCGATCTGAAATCCCTTGTCAATAGCACTAAACACTTCATGTGAATACAAAGCTAGTTGTGTTTCACAGGAACGATGCCTTCTAAACCCATGTTGAATGTGCGTCAATATACCGTTTTCTCCGAGGTAATTCATAATGTTCGAACACAATATCTGTTCTAGAATCCCGATGCATATCGACGTTAACGATATGGGCCTGTAATTTAGTGGGTTACTCTTACTACCTTTCTCGAATGATAGTGTGACCTGTGCAATTTTCCAGTCTTTGGGTACGGATATTTCGGCGAGCAAACGGTTGTATATGATTGTTAAGTATGGGGCTACTGCATCAGCATACGCCGAAAGGAAAGTAATTGGTATATAGTCTGGACCACAAGACTTGCATTTATTAACTGATTTAAGTTGCTTCACTACTCCGAAGATATTTACTTCTACGTAACTCAATTAGGCAGCTGTTCTCGATTCGAGTTCTGGAATGTTTACTTTGTCTTCTTTTGTGAAGGCATTTCGGAAGGCTGTGCTTAGTAACTCTGCTTTGGGAGCACTGTCTTCTATAGTATCTCCATTGCTATTGGGCAGAGAAGGCATTGAGTGTTTCTTGCCGCTAACATACTTCACATATGACCAGAATCTCTTTGGACTTTCTACCAGGTTTCGAGACATAGTTTCGTTGTGGAAACTGTTATAGGCATCTCGCATTGAAGTCCATGCTAAATTTCGAGCTTCCGTAAAAGATCACCAATCTTGGGGATTTTGGGTCTGTTTCAATTTGGCATGTTTGTTTCGTTGTTTCTGCAACAGTGTTCTAACCCGTTTTGTGTACCAAGGAGGATCAGCTCCGTCGTTTGTTAATTTATTTGGCATAAATCTTTAAATTGCTGCCGATACTATCTCTTTGAATCGAAGCCACATCTGGTCTACACTTATTTTATTAATTTGAAATGAGTGGAGATTTTCTCTTAGGAAGGCTTCAAGTGAATTTTTTTCTGCTTTTTGAATAGGTTTCTTTCTCGCTTATTTTTCGAGGATTTGGGGATTGCAGTGTTCAATCTCGCTACGACAACTCTGTGTTCACTAACCCCTGAATCGGTTTTGATGCTGGTTGTTAACTCAGGATTGTTTGTTGCTAAGAGGTCAAGTGTGTTTCCACGAACGTTTACTCTTCGCGTGGGCTCATGATCTAACTGCTCGAAACAATTTTCAGAGAATGCGTTAGGCACAATTTTGGATTATACTTTATGCGTACCTCCGGAAATAAACATGTATTTAGGCCAAAATATTGAGGGTAAATTAAAGTCACCACCAACTATTATCGTATAGGTCGGGTATGTGTTTAATATCAAACTCAAGTTTTCTTTGAACGTTTCAGCAACTGTATCATCTGAATTGGGAGGTAGGTAAAACGATCAATTTATTATTTTATTCCGGTTGCCAACAGTGACCTCTGCCCATACAAAATAACAGGAAGTTTCTACTTCAGTTTGGCGACAAGATAAACCACTTCTGACAGCAACAAACACGTCTCCGCCAACCGTGTTTAGCTTATCCTTTCGGAACATCGTTAGGTTCTTCGCAAAAATTTCGGCTGAGCTTATGTCCGGCTTTAGCCAGCTTTCAGTGCCTATAACAATTTGAGTATCAGTGCTTTCTATTAGTGCTTAAAGCTCTGGTACTCTCAAAAACACAGCTACGACTATTAACAAACGATATAACAATGGTTCCTGTATCCACGTTCTTCCTGTGTTCAGCCTTCACCCTTTGTGACTGAAGCCCTACTTGTGTTTCCCCGAGACCATCTAACCTAAAAACCGCCCAGTCCACGCCACACAGCCCCCGCTACTCGTGTAGCCGCATTCTGCGTATAGTGGACATCTGACCTATTCGGTGGAACACGAAAGCCAACCACACTTTGGCGCACGTAGATGAATCTGCAGCCCACATGGTCGCAGAACCGTCTGAGCCTCTGATTCAGACCCTCCACTCGGCTCTGTACCAGAGGTCCGCAAGCCTGTTTGTCAGACAAACCGGGGTAGGCCTTACGTGCTGCCGCTTGGGAAGTCTTTCGCCGCCTGCTTCGCTCCAGGGCGACGTTCCACTCTACCACAGGTGAAGGGTCAACTTCAGTGCGAGCAGTAACTGGGATGACCACTGGTGAGGACCGATCTGCATTATGGTGAAGTTCCAGAAAGCCTTTCGCAGCTTGGTACAATACTCTGTATGCAATCTTTCAGGGTGTTAAGTAGGCCTTCATTTGTATTCATACTTAACTTGTTTTGTTCAAAGAGACATGTTATGAGCCATGTCTGAGGTATAGTATTTGATTCTCCTTCGTTTACCAGTACAGTCGGAGGTGATGGCTACATCACAATACCGCTTATTCAAAGGCGTTCTTATCTGCCGCTATGTGAAGAATTTTTCTTTGTACAGTTTCTCAGATAATGTGGCATTTTCTACCACATGGTCACCGGGCGGATTGTGTAATCCTTCATTTGTTATTTTTTTGAATTGAGTATTAGTGATAGGTATTTAGTTAAAAGGTGTATCATTTATCTTCCTTCCAAAATCACTTTTAAAATTAATGCTAAATTTCTACTGTACACATGATTTATTATTCAGTCTAGAGTCTGCGTTTAATTCGTACACGAAGTTTACTGTTAACTCTGACATCAACAGGACTATTAGTTCATGTATAGTAAAAGTGCAATCAGCAGACGCTGTCCCAAACAGCAGTCAGCAGAAGATCGTTGAAATCTTTGCATACATCTCAGAAAGTAAATAGTGTAGCTGAGATTCTGAGACAACTTGTTTTCGAGATTACATCTGACATAATCATTATATTTTATGTTCTTTGGCACACATCAATTGACTATCAGATTGAGGCTCACATTCTCATTGGTCTTGGTCTACATCCATGTCATATGTAGTATACTTTCGTTGAACAAAGCTATAAAACTTTGAGAAGTAGCTCTGGCCCTAAATTCTTTCCAGTATTCATTCATGTCTCCCATTGTTCCAATTGCAAAATTTGATTATTTTGTACTGCATATTTTTTAAAAACGTTCTCAAATAGCGTTATCAGTTACTCCTTGCGTAATGATTGTCTAGACAAAGGCCACATTTTCAGGTCATTTTTTTGAACTCACATATCCTTATGTATTGAGCTGAGTTTGGAAAAAGATTAAGAGGCATACTACCGTCAAAGCCTAAAATCAGATTCTCATTCCGCCTCTATATTGGACATGCAACAGCTCGCTGCAGTCATGTCTGTAGTTTTGGAAATGTTATAACAATTAAAAATCACAATATGTGCAATTACTACAAGGACTTCTTTTCTTGCGTCTTCAGAACCACTAACTCAATATGATACTGGGGTATACACCCTAGCGCTCTATACTGTAGATTATGACTCCATAAGCGGAAATCCAAACTGCCATTCACATCACTGTGCAACATACACAGATAATAATATGATACTGGTAGTATAGTATCGGGCCGCATATCTCGTTTACACCCGAAATCTGGAACACTTATAAGAGTTTGGAACTTTTGCAACTTTTTTCCATTTTAAGTTATTACCTATGTGTGCACTTAATCTTAAATTTATAGGACAACGGGTAATAGACACATATGTTTGCCAGAAAGTACAGTGGTGCTTTATTTTCTCCACATGAGTGCAGGGTACAGGACAGTGGGAGCAGCTCCAGACTGCGCCTCTGCAGTGTGGTGCTCCCTCAGCAACAGCGACTACTTGCTGTGTGCAGCTCTGCGGGCGGCGCCTGACCTGGCATGGGGTCTCCTTCCAGCTCTGGATGCAATGTTTCGGCTGCCTGCACGTGCATGTTTCATGTGGCCAGCCCGGGCGTGAACACCTGCTCAACAATAAACAAAAAATATGATGTTCCTCTGACACTTGCGTACTCTCTTGTCTCATCAGAAAATGTTAGTCGGCTTAAGAAAAACTTTCATCTACAGTTGACACAGATACTAACCTTAAATTTTGTAAGTATATAACACACTGAAGAATTTGATCACACATAACTTGTTTTTCTGACTGATTTCCTTTGGAGTAATTGCTGCTTCAAATATCAAGAGCACTGCTCTATGCTATAACTTTTGTTTGTAGCATATCCAGCTATACACAGTGTAGCTTTAGGTTGCTATTTTATACCATAGTGATCTGATATATACAGGGTGATTTTCATTAATGTTTAAAAACTCTCAAAGCGGAGTATAAGACTCTGAGACAAGAAATTTAATACAACATACATGGAACCAAAAACGTCAGCACATATCCTAATTGTGGTTGACGAACTTTGCACATGTTACATGACCAGTTTATGTACCTCCCCACAGGTGCAGTGGTAGCGGTCAGTACTAAACACTACTCTGCTAGCGTACTACGTTTTCCTAATGGTAGATAGATTCACCATAGTCTTGTAGTGCCACTACCATGAACACTACAGTATCGCACTGTATAAAGCAAGAATAAACGCAGAATAACCACGTGGAGCAATGTGTAGAAGTGCCACTACAGTGTGGATAGACTGATCTAGCTACTGCACTTACATTAAAGTATGCATCCCCTGATACCATCACGTGTGCTACATTTGTCATCCACTTGGTTTGGGGATTTCCTGAAACTTGCGATCATATGTGTCTCATGTCAAATTACTTATCTCAGAGTCATCTACGTCACTTTTGGTTTCCTAAACGGTGATATGAATCACCCTGTATCTTTATAATCGCGATGAAACTCAGACAGGTATAAGCTATGTACCTGTGATAACTTCAATTCCATCATTGCTAAATATACCTACTTGTAGAGATCGGTAGTATGCACACATCTTAAGCTGTAAGACTTAAGGCATTTTGATGCTAAAACTCAGTTTCTGTAACTCGCTCTAAATATCACTCCTGAAACATGTCAAAGCGCTTTAAAAAACTGTGGTAAGAAGACATCATAAAATCTCACTGACGGTCACTAAGAGTCTTCGAAACATATAATTAACGTTTAACCATATTTCAGTGAACTTTCAACTATTTTTGTAAACTTGCGTGTTGGCATAGACATATTGTTCTACCAGAAAGCGTAACTGCAGTAATTTTCATTCTGATTACAACAAAGGTTAAATGACAGGCAACTAAATGATTAGCTCAGTAATGAATAGTGTGTGCTGCTCAAAACACAACATGCATATTTAATGTATGCACTAATGGTATAATACTACACACAAATATCCTCGAACCACCTGTCTTGTCTAGAGACGAATGACTTCAGTGTTCAAAGTATCAGAATAATATAGATTATCAACCAGGGACTTAAACCTACAAGAAAGTACACTCAGACTCGCAGTCTACACCATAACCTGATGCCGTGAATGGTACGGCAATTAGCCCCTTGCATTGCCTGCACGCCTCAGCTGCTGTTTACCTTTGGCTGCCCGCCTGCTCTCTCCACTTATACCCTCCTCATCACCGCTGTCGACGGCGTCGTCGTCTGCTGAGCCGTCGGTGCCGTCGTCATCAGCGTCTCCGTTCTCGGCTGCTTCATCCACCGGTTCCTCTTCATCGTCTGCGACAGCGAACGGCGTGCAGTACGCCACGAGTAACACTCCAGCGATCAGCAGGACAAGGGACGCCTTCATGGCTGCAGTGGTTTCTACTACGCTGGTTGCCTCAAATACAAGTGCCATCAGTGAGCACACCGACCTCCTCTTATACGGCGTGTCGGACACTTATCTCCCAAATTGTGGCATTCAAGGACAGCTACTTAGTGCGTACTTCAAAAGCGCGATAGGTCATATCGTCGTCATAACTTACTGCCACAAATATCTTTGGGGCCTTGGTATGCAACCTTGATGCTTAAGGTGATTGTAAGCAATTATAAGTAACTTGAATTATGAAATTGTCTCCTTTGTATGGTCAAGTGCATATAACAGCACTGACTTAGAATAACGGCCAATTTAAAAACGAATAAGACTTTCATCTACTGTTAATCTGTTCATTGTTCTCGTTGCCTTACGTAACAATTGTCCAGATTTAGTTAAAAGTGTACAACGTCTTCCCATCATACTCTGTTATCTTATGTTGAAAATCGTTACTTCGTTTTACCAATAATTAACACCAATAATTAACAATAAGCTCTGGATTTGTTTAACGTGAAGCATAAATTTGTCTTATGAAACCTATCCACTTGTTAAGAGTTTCTCTAAATTCTCCTTACTGTAGATTATTACAGGTAGGTAGACTGTGAACGTCAATATCGACGTTTGGTGCCAAGCAGCTACTTTCCACATTAGTGATTTTCTTTTATTTCTTTCATCGTTTCTCCCATGCGCACAAAAATAGCAACAGTGAGAACCATTAGCCGGTTATCACTTCCGTCATAGTCTTCCATTTTTCTTCCTTTATTAATCACGCTATTTGTATATGAACTGACCCAAACAGGATGGGATACATCACGTGTCTCCACTCCGATGTTTATCTGACTTTTTAGGCGTCGTTCATCACATATCGGGTATTAATTATTAAACATTGTTTCCATCCTGAACTAATACTCTATATCAACATCAGTAAGACGTGTGATCCCTAACGACACTGAGACTTTATTTTATACGTTGTGGCTCGGAAGCAACCAGACACCAAACGCATTTTTCACGAATCTCTTGAATGAAACCCTTGCTGTGTCGGTCTCGAAGCTTTCGTCTTGCCAGACATGCTCTGTGGGTGACAGATCAGAAGGTCAGTTATGCCATTTGTAAATCTGTTCGTTCCTAAAGACATCTGTGCCATTAACTGCAGTGTTTGATTAGCATATTGCAATTGGCAACCCAGTTATCAAGGGTATAACAGCAGAACTGCTTCTTATGAGCTTTCAGTAGGGTGTCCATGGACACGTTGCTGGCAATCTAACCACCACAAATGGCAGTGAGACTTTTCGCTACGCATATTCGACTAGTCTTTCGTCTGTTTTATATACTCGTCTTGACGCCTATTTAGAACGTGAGACATGAGGCTCGTATGCTCATTCTAAAAATAACTGATTGCTCATCTTAGACATTTAGTTGAAAGAACAATTCGTATATTCCGAGTGTACATCTAGAATTCCTCATTATCCTCACAAAATAAAATAAGATTTTAATCTTTTCCGTCTTAACCTTCTACTTTATTAGTTCACTAATTTACTACTGCAATGTATTACATAGCTCGGCAGTTACAGGCAGTGTGTGATGCAAATCGATATTAACAATCAGACCTAGTTTGTCATTGAGTAATATGCTATAAATGCCATTCCATGTAGCCTGAATCTTTCTTGGCTGCTTATAAATCAACTTCACGTTTAGGAAGTGTGAGGTGGAGTGGTTCTGGCCGTAGTGTGCATATGCTGAGAATGCAAAATTAAAGTATCTTTGATCAGAAAATGAAATGAAGCTCCCTATGCAATCATGCAAGTTTCCTTATAAAAGACAGTAAACAAGTTGCGTAAAGGATAACTACTTATTAACTTCTGAATTTAACAGGGGTAACCTCATCTTTAAATGTAAATAGTTCTGTATGAAATACATTGGTCAACCACTTCACAACAGCACAGTTTAGTTAAACGTGGCGTCTTTCTGTTAAATGAAAATACAGGCTTATAAAAGAAGCTGTTTATATCGATTAACGAGCATTCAAGTGAGAAAACTTTCAACAAGATAGAATACCGGAAAGTTGTAACGAAACATGAAATCGGAAATCAAACATTCTTCACAGATGCAAAAGGTATCCTGCAATTCGAAAAACTAACTGCAGTAGTCAATTACCGTTACGACTAACTCGACAAAGTTAACATATACCACGCCCCGCAAACTACTCCACGAGAAAGCATTGCTACCCGAATCTCAGCAGATAAACGCCCATCACTCGATTCCGTGCGCGCCGGCTGTGGGCGGAGATCTGTAGTGTACTGGTCCCTTTTATCATGTGCAGCCCGTGAGGATGACAGCAAGACCGTCGTTCATGGGAGCATGAGGCAGAGTGTCTAAAACTGCAGTTCTAACTTCTCTCTCAGGTTTTGGAGAAGTTCCAAGTCATCCAGCAACGACAGTAATGATTGCGAGCGCTGTACAATCTCTAGATATGTTTTGCCACTACTGCGACCACCTCTCCAATGAAATTTCAAGATTTCTGCAGAGCACCAGCAAGAGTGAAACTTTTTGCTTATTTTTTAGGGTAATGGGGCATAAAAAGAAGAAGATTGTCTAGCAGGTCAATTTCCATAACACCCACTGAGACCAGATTCTAGCAAATCCTCAGAAAACTTCCAACCACCACCCCATTAACTGAAGGAGACATTTCCTCATGTAATCATCGCACCTTGGTAAGAGCGCATTCTAAGAGCCCAGTGTATTATCTCCCATCATATACCAGCCTCGAGTCGGAGGAACCAGCGAGCGTGGTGGATGCACTGACCCTTAAGACCACTTAAAGTTACACACTTATGGCGGTGGCAATGGTTAAACGATTGGGTCCATCTGCCATTTCTCTTTATTAGGCTGCCGTGCAGAATACATGGAAACATACAGCTTCTCACAGGCCGAAATTAACAGTTGTTTCAATTCCTAACTTGACCATAGGCAATATGTGGAATTACTTGTGCATAATGGCAAAAACATTAGAAAGGTTACCAAAAGACTTTGTTTTCTTAAGGTCTTTCACTTCTTTATAGGGGGTCTTCTGATTAATATATATCTCTACTTCTATAACAACACCTTTTCTCAGTTTATACTAGGTTTTTCATATTTTCTTCAGTGTGCCCTATTGTAAGTTGATGTGTTTTAAAGTAGTCACTCAAATCAGCTTTATGACTGGGATTACAGCGTTCTTTGAATCTTATCGTAAGCTTCCTTCTTGTTTGTCTACGTATTCTTCATCATATAGACCACAGATGAATTTAGACACCTCTGATTTATCATAAACATCTTCGTTCTCTATCTTGTGCCTTAACAATTTCCCTTACCTCATTATTTATTTGAAAAACCACTTTAGCAGTACCACTTCAGAAACCTGTTTTATTCTATCAGGGATCTTTGCCTAAATATGGCATTATTACAAACCTAGGGTTTCCTTTATTTCTTATTTTCTGTACTTCTCTTTTAATCAAATCTGTGTCTCGTAAACCTTTTCTCCTGACATAGTCAGACCCATTTTCCACAACTACATGATGTAAAATGTTACTCTCGCTGTCTATACTTTCTACAGATATGGGTAATCAATTGAACATGTCATCATGGCATGAAAAGTGCACACTTAGAAACATATGGGATGAAATGAAGACACATGTATGATTGCATCTGTGGTTGTTAGTTTTCTAAATATGTTGTAAGTATGCCATTAATTAAGTTTGGATATCTTCAAAAAGGAGATAGCTTATAGAATTATTTTCTTCTACCTTCATAACACAGTTAATATTAGGAAGTAGCTGATTTAAGATACTGTGTAGGTGTTCAATCTATGTTGTACTGCAACTGAAATGTATGAGCATGTCATCAAGGCAGCTTTTATAGTTGTTAAGTGTAAAAATTAATTTTCTGAATCATCCATGAAAATGTTTGCTAGTGTCCCTGCTGGGCGATTACTAATTCCTAAGCCATTTCGCTATCTGCCGAAAGTCAAATTGAATACAAAATACTTTTGAGACAAAACTAGCCTGAACTGATCACATACTAATACAATTTGCTAGTTATTCATTTTCTTGTATGTCGGTTGATTATTTTTGATGATGGTAATTATTTCTTCAAGTGGTACCTTTGCATATGGATTGCTAAGCTCTAACGGTATGAATTTAGCTGCTGGGTTTGTAACCTCTAAGCTGAACTGCATCAGTTCTGTTGTATTTTTTAACGTGTGATTATTTTGGAATCTGTAGTTTTCAGTAGTAAACTCTAAGTTTATTAGCACTTGAGTTCATAGGTATACACATTTTCTTTTGAATGCCAGTAAAAATGGAATAGGATTTATTACCTTCCCCTTAATTTCGTCTCTGTATTTACCAGTGGGAGCTTTAGAAATCTTAAATATCTGATCATCTTCTAAAAAGAATTTTAGTTATATATGCACTTTAGTAATGATAAGAAGTGAACTGTCTCTGTGTGCTTTGAAATTTAATTACTGTACTACATTTAATTAGTTATTGTCTGTACCAATAATACCTAGGTCACTTTTGGAAAACCTTTGCCTTTCCTTGGTCTTTCATGATCTAGCTATTTTACACACTATCCTATTTTTAGCTCAATCCTTGAACCTGTCATTCAGCCAATTGACAGATTAGAATCAACTACCATTTCTTATGTTTTTTTCTCATTAAGTCTGGGTGCAACACTAAATTTTAAGCATTTGCTAAGCAGATTCATACTCGACAAGTGCACAATACAGTCATAAAACGTAATACTGGGGTCAATAAATGTGCCCAGAGTATTATGTAAGTCAACCAGTATGTTAATTTTCTTACCATGCCTGTCTTTGATTACTTACTATTCATTGTCAATAAATTTATGTACAACATCAATACATATATATGTACAACACATCCATCTAAATTCTCCAATCTATAGAGGATGGTTTCCATATCTATGTATTGCTTTTAATTCAACCTTAAGCCATTTCTCTTTACAATATATCTTGATGGTCCCACACACATCACTCCCAACCTTGACATTCATGTAGAAAAAGCTGGAATCACTTTCAACGAAACACACTTTCTTACAAATTCCTTTGGTTTTACACACATAAATAACTTTAATTTGGTTCTTTGGTACATCATGACCACAAATTTTCCTTTACTCGGCAACACAGGTAACGTTTTATGGATGTGGAGCTATCCAAGTGTAATGAATGTTAAGAACTGCATTATGCAGTACACAGTCTTAACGATATATTTTATAACAGACAATCGATTTTGGTCTAGGATCAGACCATCACCAGGTCTACAGTACCAAAGAAAAACAGAATCACATATAACAAAGTGTGTAACATGAAAGCACACAACTGTTATGTGAGACAACAGTAAATACATTACAAATTATAGCACTGTACCAAAGAACGTAAAGACGCATCTTTGCTCTACATCTGCGTAATTGTAATATCGGATACTGGATGTACACTGTTTCAACTCTGCTATTAGTCCATTTATTCTTATAGCCATTAACTGTGTGAGAAACGCATGGATCCAACAGAATAGGTCAAAATCAAAGATACATCTGCTAGAAATACACCCCACTGCCGTTAAGATCATACATAATAACAAACTCATGGGGGATCCATCATATTACAACATTTTAATAACAGATCATTCAAATATATCCATTATATTACAACACTAATAGTTCACTTGCCATCTGCACTTTATGGTTACTGTACAGTGTTAGTAGAAACACAGGCAGTCACACCTCAGTTTAGCCAACACTGAAAGTAAATCCCTTTTAAATATGCAAAGACCTGATACATTGTTTAATAGTCATTCTAAGTGCTTAACGTAAGTAGATCTAACCATTACTCTAGTTCTTTGTTTAATATGTCACTTATCTAGAGTTATATTGAAAGCCCATCAACGTTCAGCAGTGCCATGTGTATACAGGGTAGTTACAGATCATCACATTGTTTAACATTTGACCTCTGGAGTATCAAAGTATGTCACCAGCCCAAGTCATAGCAATATTTGCTTAATAGTTCTCAGCTGGAATACTTGCCTAGTTATTGTCTTAATTTATCAAGCTATGTGATAACACAGTGTATGATATGTTCACGTATAATTTAACAGAGAAACAGCATGGTTATGGATCAAACATCGTTAACTATACTTTTAAGGTCATTTATTTGGTTACTATTACATCACAAATGTTACTAAATAATGGTATGTTAATCTGAATAAAGGTGCTATGAATGTGAAAGAAGGACTGGTATGTTAATTTGATTTGTCAGGCACCTGTTAGGTATAAGATTCTACTATTCTTGAAAATTAGGTAATTATCAGAACTGGTCACCAATTTCCACTAAATATTTGAGTTTACTCCACAAGATCGCAAAACATAATGCAGCATTGAAGCATTGACAGGATCATCCAGAAAGATAGTTCGTTACACAAAATTGTGTATACAACGCCATAATACACATGTAATTCCACATATTGGCTATGGTCAATTTAGGAATTGAAAAAGCTGTTCATTTCGGAAAGTGAGAAGCTGTATTTTTCCGTTTATTCGGCACAGCGCCCTAATAGCTCTCTAAATCACGCATGGGCGCAATTATTTCACCATGGCCACAGCCATAAATGTGGCCAGTGCATCCACCAAGCACGTTGGTTCGTCCGACTAAATGCCGGCACGTTTACATAATGGGAGAAAGCCCTCTTGCTAAGGTGCGATGCCTACATAGGGGAATGTCTCCTTCACTAATAGCAAATGGTGGTCGGAAGTTCTCTGTGGGAATCGCAAGACTGTCTCAGTGGGTGTTATGGAACGTGAATTGCACGGCAGTTGACTTTTGCTCATGCTCAACTCCCCTACAAAATAGGCAAAAAGATTCACTCTTGCTGATGATCTGCCGAAATCTTGTAATTTCACTGGGGAGGTGGTCGCGATAGCGGCAAAACTTGTCTAGAGATTATACAGCGCTCGGGATCATTACCGCCATTGCTGGATGACGTGGAACTTCTCCATAACCTCAGAGGGAAATTAGAACTACAGTTTTAGACACTCTCCCCCCTGCCTCCATGAACGATGGTCATGCTGGCATGCTCGCGGTCTGCACGTGATAATAGGGGCGAGTACGCTACTGACCTCCGCTCACAGACGGTGAGCACGCAATCGAGAAATGGGCGTTTATCTGGTGAGGTCCGGTTAGCAATACTTTTCCGTTGGTAGTTTGGGGGCGTAGTATATGTTAACTTTGCATAGTTAGTCGTAACGTCAACTGATGACTGCAGTTACTTTTTAGAATTGCGGGATACAGTTTGTATCTGTGAAGAACGTTTGATTTCCGAGTTTACTTTTCGTTACAATTTTCCGGTATTCTATCCTGTTGAAAGTTTTCCCACTTGAATGATCGTTAAGGGATATAAACTGCTTCTTTTATAAGCCTGTATTTTCATTTCACAGATAGATGCAACCTTTCACTAACCTGTGCTGTTGTGTGGTGGTTGACCTGTGTATTTCATACAGAGCTATTTACTTTTTTAAAAAAGACGTTACCCCTGTTAAATTCAGAAGATAATAAGAAGTTATCTTTTACGCAACTTGCTTCATTGCTGTCATTCGTTCGTGAAGAATGCCTTTGGAGTCAGTTTGCTTCCGAGCCACAACGTATATAAGAATGTAGCAGTGTCTGTAGGGATCACAGCTGGCTCTGAGCACTATGGGACTTAACATCTATGCTCATCAGTCCCCGTGTAGGGATCACGCGTCATAATGATGTTGAAAATGGGTATCAGTTCAGGATGGAAAGAAAGTTTAATTATTAATACTCACTATGTGATGAACAACGGCTCAAAGTTTGATAAATATCGGACTGGAGAGACGTGGTGTACCCCATCGAATTTGGGTCAGTCCATACACAAAAAGCGTGACTAATAAAGAAAGATAAATGGAAGACTAAGAAATTTTGGTCTTATGTCAAAGCGGTAGGTGGATCAAAACAAAATGTCCAGACACTCTGTGACCAAAATGGTACTGAAACAGAGGATGACAGACTAAAGACCTAAATAGTAAATGTCTTTTCCAAAGTTGTTTCACAAAGGAACACTGCACTGTAGTTCCTTCTGTAGATTGTAGCACAGATGACAAAATGGTAGATATCGAAATAGATGACAGAGGGATAGAAAAACAAATAAAATCACTCAAAAGAGGAAAGGCTTCTGAACCTGATGGGATACCAGTTCGATTTTACACAGAGTACGCGAAGGAACTTGCCCCTTCTTGCAACGGTGTACCGTAGGTCTCTGGAAGAGCGTAGCGTACCGTTTTCAAGCAGGGACGTCGAACACAACTATAGACCTATATCTCTAAAGTTGATCAGTTGTAGAGTTTTGGAACACGTATTATCTTCGATATGACTTTTCTGGACACTAGAAATCTACTCTGTAGTAATCAGCACGGATTTCGAAAAAGACGATCGTGTGAAACCCAGCTCGCGCTATTCGCCCACGAGACTCAGAGGGCCATAGACACAGGTTCCCAGGTAGATGCCGTGATTCTTGACTTCCGCAAGGCGTTTGATACAGTTCCTCACAGTCGTTTAATGAACAAAGTAAGAGAATATGGACTATCAGACCAGTTGTGTGATTGGATTGAAGAGTTCCTAGATAACAGAACGCCGCATGTCATTCTCAATGGAGAGGAGTCATCCGAAGTAAGAGTGATTCAGGTGTGTCGAAGGGGAGTGTCGTAGGACCGTTGCTATTCAGAATATATATAAATGACCTTGTGGACAACATTGTAATTTCACTGAGGCTTTTTGCGGATGATGCTGTAGTATATCGAGAGGTTGTAACAATGGAAAATTGTACTGAAATCCAGGAGGATCTGCAACGAATTGACGCATGGTGCAGGGAATGGCAATGAGTTTAAATGTAGACAAGTGCAATGTACTGCGAATACACAGAAAGAAGGATCCTTTATCTTTTAGCTACAACTGGAAGCAGTTAATTCCATAAATTATCTAGGTGTAGGCATTAAGAGTGATTTAAACTCGAGTGACCATGAAAAGTTAATAGTCGGTAAAGCAGATGCCAGACTGAGATTCATTGGAAGAATCCCAAGGAAATGCAGTCCGAAAACAAAGGAAGTAGCTTACAGAAACTTGTTCTCCCACTGCTTGAATACAGCTCACCAGTGTGGGATCCATACCAGATAGGGTTGATAGAAGAGAGAGAGAAGATCCAACGGAGAGCAGCGGACTTCGTCAAAGGAAAGCGTTACTGGATAAACTCCAGTGGAAGACTCTGCAAGAGAGACGTTCAGTAGCTCGGTACGGGCTTTTGTTGAAGTTTCGAAGACATACCTTCACTGAGGAGTCAGGCAGTATATTGCTCCCTCCTACGTATATTTCGTGAAGAGACTATGAGGATAAAATCACAGAGATTAGAGACCACACGGAGACATACCGACAATCTTTTCTTCCACGAACAATACGAGACTGGAATAGGAGGAGAAACCAATAGAGGTACTCAACGTTCTCGCCGCCACACACCGTCAGGTGGTTTGCGGAGTATGGATGTAGATGCTGATGTGGAGGTGATAACTGCCTAATGGTTCTCACTGTTGCTATTTTTGTCTGAATGGGAGAAACGATGAAAGAACTGAAAGAAAATCACTAATGTGGAATGTAGTTGCATGGCACCAAACGTCTATGTTGGGGTTCACAGTCTACCTACCTGTAATGATCTATGGTAAAGAGAATTTAGGGAAACTCTTAACAAGTGCATAGGTTGCATAAGACAAACTTATGCTTCATGATCAACAAATTCAAAGATTATTGTTAGTTATTGGTACAAAGAGATGCCGATTTTCAACATAAGATATCGGAGGATGATGGGAAAACATTCTACGGTTTTAGCTAAATAAGGACAATTGTTGCGTAAGGCAACGAGAACAATGAACAGATTAACAGTAGATGAAAGTCCTACGCGTTTTTAAATTAGTCGTTATTCTAAGTCAGTGCTGTTGTATGCACTTCCCATGCGAAGGAGAGACATCCAGCATTCAAGTTGCTTACAATTGCTTACAATTTTCCTCCGTCTCGTATAACCTTCAGCATCGAGGTTTCATACCAAGTCCCCCAAGATATTTGTGGCAGTAAGTTATGACGACGATATGGCCAATCGCGCTTTTGAAGTACACACTAAGTAGCTGTCCTTGCGTGCCACAATTTGGGAGATAAGAGTCCGACACGCCGTATAAGAGGAGGTCGGTGTGCTCACTAATGGCACTTGTATTGAGGCATCCAACGTAGTAGAAGACACTGCAGCCATGAAGGCGTCCCTTGTCCTGCTGATCGCTGGAGTGTTACTCGTGGCGTACTGCACGCCGTTCGCTGTTGCAGACGATGAAGAGGAACCGGTGGATGAAGCAGCCGAGAACACAGACGCTGATGACGACGGCACCGACGGCTCAGCAGACGACGACGCCGTCGACAGCGGTGATGAGGAGGGTGTAAGTGGAGAGAGCAGGCGGGCAGCCAAAGGTAAACAGCAGCTGAGGCGGGCAGACTGCACGGCGTAGCATTCGCTGCATCAGGTTATGGTGTAGACTGCGAGTCTATGTGTACTTTCTTGTAGGTTTAAGTCCCTAGTTGATAATGTACATTATTCTGACACTTTAAGAGCTGAAGGCATTCTTCTCTAGACGAGACAGGTGGTTCAAGGACCTTTGTTTTTATTTTTATACCATTACTGAATACATTAAATATACTGCTACATTCAACCTCTATGTTCTTTCACTGTGGTTGTATGGCTCGTTAAAACAGTTATATTTGCTAAATGCGGATCCTGCTTAAGGCCAAATTGATTTACATCGACCCCAAAAGGGGAATTACCTATTGTATGTTGAAGATAGCTAATACTCAAATGGCTTAAGAAAATAATGTTCAAATACCACATTTCAATAAATCTTGTATGAGGGGTTTTACAAAGTTTTTGTCATAAAATTCTACACAAATGACACTTGCTGAACAGGATATGATATTAACAGTAAGATGTAAAACCAACTCCTAAAGTCTCTTACTTCTCTCATGAGAACCAGTGATAGTATGTTGGCATCCAGTACCTGCAACATTATGAAAGAACTAACAAAGACGATACCATTACTCGCTGCATTTTATTTGTTTTTTATGTTGGTATTTGTGTTACGTTATTAACCTACAAGAATAGTTTGCACAAGACACAATCAGCAGACCAGTTACTTGATTACAAGGGTAATGATTACTAGAGAACCACTAAAGTACTGTCGCTGTTATAGACAAACGTATAAGACAAAAACTGCTTTTTCGACATTTTTTAATGTCATTCTTTTAAGGAAGAGTATAAGGAATGTGTTTCTGATCCTGCTGATTAACTAGAATCTTTAAGCCGGATTTTAATTTTTGTTGTGATATGTAAGTATTTTTAATACATACAACATTAAAATATTATCACAGTGTAACTGAATGCAACACCTTAATGAAACAAGCCTCATAAAGCAGAAAGTAGTTTTAGAATTAGGATGTAGAATCGCAAGTACTCAGAAATCAATCTAAGAGTTTTCTAATTTGGAGGAACATGTCGTCTTTTGAGCAACACATCCTATACTTTTTTGAGCTAACCATTTAGTTACTGGTCATTTAATCCTTCTTTTAGATCAGAAAGAAAATTACTGTAAATACTCTTTCTAGTAGGACAATACGTATGTGCCAACACACAAATTTAGAAAAATAGTTGAAAATTCACTGAAATATGGTTAAACGTTAATCATATGTTTCGAAAATTCATATTGCTCATCAGGGAGATTGCAAGCTGTCTTCTTGCCACATTTTTTTGAGCGCTTTAACATGTCTCAGGAGTCATCTCAAGAGCAAGTCACAGAAATTACATTTTAGCATAAAAATGCCATAAATCTTACAGCTTAAGATGTGTGCATACTTCCGACCTCTACAAGGAGGTATGTTTAGCAATGATGGAGTTGAAGTTATCACAGGTACATAGCTTATACCTGCTTGTGCTTCATCCAAATTATAAAGATACAGGGCGATTCATATTACTGTTTATGAAACCAAAAGTGACGTAGATGACTCTGAGATAAGTAATTTGACATGAGACACATATGGTCGCAAATGTCAGGAAATTCCCAACCCCAGTGGATGACAAATGTTGAACATGTGATGGTACCAGGGGATACATACCTTAGCGCAAGTGCAGCGGGTAGATCAGTCTATCCCACCCACACTGTAGTGGCACTTCTACACTTTGCTCCACATGGTTATTCTGCGTTTATTCTTGCATTATCCAATGTGATACGGTAGTGCTCATGGTAGTGGCACTACAAGACTTAATGAATATATTTACCATTAGGAAAAAGTACTACGCTAGCACAGCAGTGTTTAGTACTTACCACTACCACTGAATGTGTGGGGAGGTACATGAACTGGTCATGTAACATGTTCAACATTCGTCAACCACATTTAGGATATTTACTGACATTTGGGGCTCCATGTATTTTGTATTAAATTTCTTGTCTCATAGTCATATACACCACTTTGAGAGTTTTTAAACATTAATGAAAATCACCCTGTATATATCAAATCACTATAGTGTAAAATATCCACTTAAAGCCACACTGTGTACAGCTGGATATGCTACAACTGAAAGTTATAGCTTAGGCAGTGATCTTGATATTTGAAGCAGCAATTACTCCAAAGGAAATCAGTTAGAAAAACAAGTTGTGTGTGATCCAATTCTTCAATGTGTTACATACTTATCAAATTTAAGGTTTTTATCTGTGTCAACTGAAGACAGAAGTTGCTGTTCAGCCGACTAACATTTTCTGATGAGACAGGAGGGTATGCAGGTGCCACAAGAACATCATATTCTTCGTTTATTGTTGAGCAGGTGCTCACGCCCGGGCCGGCCACATGAAACATGCACGTGCAGGCAGCCGACACATTGCGTCCAGAGCTGGAAGCAGACCCCATGCCAGGTCAGGCGCCGCCCGCAGAGCTGCACACAGCAAGTAGTCGCTGTTGCTTAGGGAGCGCCACACTGCAGAGGTGCAGTCTGGAGCTGCTCCCACTGTACTGTACCGTGCACTCATGTGGAGAAAATAAAGCACCACTGTACTTTGTGGCAAACATATGTGTCTATTACTCATTGTTCTATAGATGTAAGATCAAGTGCACACACAGGTAATAACTAAATATGGAAAAAAGTTGCAAAAGTTCCAAAATCTTGTAAGTGTTCCAGTTTTCGGGCGTAAACGATATATTCGGTCCGATATTATACTACAAGCTTTATATCATTATCTGTGTACTTTGCACTGTGAAGTGAAGGCAGATTGTATTTATTCTTCAGGAATGATGATCTACAGTATAGAACGCTAGGGTACTTACACCTGTGTCTTATTGGGTCAGTGGTTGTGAAGACACAAGAAACGACATCTTAGTAGTAACTATAGACATGACTGCAGCAAGCTGTTGCATGTCAAATATAGAGGCAGAATGAGAATTTTGATTTTAGTGTTTCACGGGTATATGCCTCTTAATCTTTGTCCAAACTCAGCTCAATACGTAAGGATAACGCTATTTGAGCACATTTCTATAAACATATGTAGTACAAAATAGTTAAATTTTGCAACTGAAACAAGTGTGGGCATGAATGAATACTGGAACGAATTTAGGGACACAGTTGCTTCTCAAAGTTTTGTAGCTTTGTTCAGCGAATGTATACTACATACGACATGTATGTAGACCAAGGCCAGTGAGGATGTGAGCCTCAATCTGATAGTCAAGAGATGTGTGCCCAAGACGTGAAATATAATCATTATGTCAGATATAATCTCGAAAACAAGTTGTCTCAGAGTCTCAGCAACACTACTTACTTTCTGAGATGTATCCAAAGATTTCAACGATCTTCTGCTGACTGCTGTTTGGGACACCTTCTGCTGATTGCACTTTTACTTCACATGAACTAATAGTCCTGTTGAAGGCAGAGTTAACAGTAAAATTCGTGTACGAATTAAATACAGACTCCAGAGTGAATAATAAATCATGTGTACAGTAGAAATTTAGCATTTACATCAAAAGTGACTGGGGAAGGAACATAAATGATACACATTTTAACTAAATTACCTATTACCAATACTCAATGCTAAAGCAATAACAAATGGAGGATTACACAAGCCGTTTAGTAGACCATGTGATAGACAAAGCCACAATATGTGAGAAACTGTACAAAGAGAAATTTGAAACATATCGGCAGTGAAGAACGCCTTTGAATTAGCGGTAATGTGATGTAGTCATCACCTCCGACTATACTGGTAGACGTATGAGAATCAAATACTATACCATGGACATGGCTCAAAACATATCTCTTTGAGCAAAGCAAGTTAAGTCTGAAAACAAAATAAGGTCTACTTAAGGACCTGGAACATTGAATACAGAGTAGTATACCAAACTGCGAAAAGCTTCCTGGAACTTCACCATAATGCCGATCGGTCCTCAACGGCGGCCAACCCAGTTACTGTTCGCACTGAAGCCATCAGAATGTAATGTCAATTCAGGTAACTAGAGTTCATGAGCAAGTTGCAACACTAGTCGTCCAGAACAGAACATGCGGAATTGTGATATGAGAAGATCGAAACACTAAGACAACACTTTGTTCACTATAAAATAAAACCCACAAACACATGACACTGCACATGCAGTTCTGTGACTGGTCCATACACACTATCTGCAAGGTATAAATTGTTGACGTGCCATCACTGGAATGAATAAAGCAATCGATTGTTCTGACAGGAAAAGCTTCTAAACGGGCTTGTGAGCCAGAATTTATGTAAGAATGAATAAATTGAACATTGACATTTTAACAAATGGGTTTCATCAAACTCCCCTTGCATTTATAGCAAATCTCGAATGCTCTTTTGCAGGGTGGAGAGCATTCCAGAAGTGATAACTTAACCTACTGGATGCACCTAAAACAAACACAGTAATTGTTGAGTAACTACACTAACATTTAATGAACTGGTACTGTAATAGAAATGTATATGGTTATGGGTAAATAACAACAGAACATCATTATTTTAAATAACTGTTCTCTCACTTAATAACATTTCCTAAAAAGAGTATAAATTGTATGGCAGCATTACCATCTCAACAATGTTACTTCCAACATCTCTCTTTTGGAGAAACCGGATCTCTCAAGAGCACTCATCATCCATTTTAAGTGAATACTTAGCAGAATGCTATGCTTCTGAAATCACACACACACACGCACACACACACACACACACACACACACAGACACACACACACACACACACACACACACACACACACACACACACACACACACATATATATATATATATATATATATATATATATATATATATATATATGTATATTTGTGTGTGTATGTGTGTATGTGTGTGTGTGTGTGTGCGTGTGTGTGTGTGTGTGTGTGTGTGTGTGTGTGTGTATGTGTATGTGTGTGTGACTGTATGCATGTGGGTGGGTGTCTATAATCGATATCGAGACAATATTAGTATAAATTTAGTTACTCAGGAGGACACATTAACCTTATAGGCAGTCATAAACAAAGTACTTGAATACACTGTAAATTACGATCTTTTGAATGTAACAGACAGTATGAATACAGTATAAATAACAATCTAGGATGATGGTAAAGAACACAAATATCTACAAATGAAACTAATTTTTTTAAAAACAGAACTTTCTGTAGCTCTCCTCCTGAATTTGTTCTTAAGCACCAAACAGAATAATACAATAAACCTTTAATATCAGTCTGCTGTCGAATGAGTGGAAGTTAATGACATTGTTTACAGCATTGTTTGTGCAGAAAATGATGCAGGGATGGGGCTTAGAATGCTCTTAAGAAGCTCTTTCTAGAATGAACTGTGTCTTCAACTCTTGTTAATCATTGTTCACAAATGGAATCATGGAGTGCAGTACCAAATATGTTGTGCCTGCGAAGGAAAACATGATTGTGGAGATCTCAGACAGAAGAATGGCTTAGATTTCAGTCCTACATGATATCTTCTCCAGCCATGGCAATGTAGGACGTCTGCAGTGCACTAACCACTGGAAGTCACTCCTAGTATTAACATTTCAATAAACATTTTGGCAGCTATACCTCACCCTGTCTGGAGTGTCTGCAGTATTAGTCATGTGGGAGTGCCATAGATCATGACTGATTCATATGGTGAGCGTATCTCTATAGTGAGTGCCCTCCATTTTAATGGTGAAGATCGCAACTTCATTCAAAGTATGGCCCATTCTCATGTGTGACAATGCACTATTTCTCAGTGATCATCTAGTATTTATATCTCAACATGAAAATTTTTGTAAGGGCTGCTAGTACAATGTTAAATAAAGTCACAATTACTAATTACATATAACATAACAAAAACTTTCGATTTTGAATTGTGGTATCAATCGATCATCACATCCTTAATAAACACTAAATTTTTCATGACATTTATGGTAATTATAAGACCAACAGTGCCAAAACTCCGGCATAATGACAATTATAGTAATTATAAGGCCAACAGTGCCAAAACCCCAGGATAATGACAATTATAGTAATTATAAGACCAACAGTGCCAAAACTCCAGGGCAATGACATTCACATTAATGAATATTTGCAACATATAAAATACTGCCTCAACACAAGCAATGAATGTGTTCAACATTATCAAAAACTTACACACAAATAAATTTATGTCAATGGTTACATTAGTTTATTTGCAGAATACCTAAAATGTTATTTGCACTCTTCAGCTCAGTTGGTACCTCTTTATTGTCACTGTTCTTAATGATCCCTTCTGGCTATCTGTGACCTAATCAGTGATGCCATCATACATTCTACATTTTTTAACTCTGGTGAATAAGGAATGACACACAGTCAGAAGTTCGATACTCAATATAAAGTTCTTCAAATGGCTTTTAATAGCACATTCATCTGCCAATTTCCACTTAATATTTCAGTTCACTCCACAACATCAGAAAATATAATGCAGCACTGAAGCATTGACAGGATCATCCAGAAACATAGTTCGCAGCACAAAATGATATATACAATGTCTACAGCGAAGATCATGATAAATTCCTGAAAGGTTTTATCCTACCATATTAGTAAGTTTTAGAAAACATCTATGTGTACCTTGAATCATACTTAAAGTGACCAGGAGGACTCAACACAAACTATGTAGTCTTAACTTATAACATGGCATAAGGGGCATTGGTATAATTTTCCCCTACATTGTGGCAAACTCAACAATAAAGTTGTCAAAGTACTTTGTGTTGTTAGGGTCTTTGTACATTAAGTATCTTTTAGGATGGGTTTTCAGATTGTTATACATCTCTGCCTCCATAAGAAGGTTAATTTGAATGCCTTTTTCCACTGCTTCAAATATTTCCATGTTTTTTCAGTGTTCCCCATTGTATTTTCCTGTTTTTTTAAATGTGGTCCTCAAAGCTGATTTATGACTGGGATTACAATGTTCTTTAAATATTATTTTAAGTTTCCTTCTTGTTGGTCTATGTATACCTGGTCACACAGGCCACAGGTGGTTTTTTACACTCTTGAGCTGTCATAAACTGATAGAAATATATTCTGTTACTTCAATAGTGAAGATTATATTTTTATTTAGCTCATGGAATTTATTGTGTGGTTTCTGAATCTCATATTTATGGCTGTGGCTGTGGTCAAACAATTGCACTCATCGCCATTTCTCTCTATTAGGGTGCTGTGCCGAATAAAAGGAAAAATACAGCTTCTCAATTGCCAAAATGAACAGCTGTTTCAATTCCTAAATTGACCATAGCCAATATGTGGAATTACATGGATATTTTGGCAAAAACATCAGAAAAGTTACTAAAGGACTTTGTATTCTTAAGATCTTTCATGTTTTCCTGTGGGCTTTTTGATTAGCATATATCTCTACCTCCATAACAATATGTCTTTTAGTTTATACAAGGTTTTCATGTTTTCTTTAGTGTGCCCTATTGTAAGTTCATGTGTTTTAAGGTGGTCACTCAAAGCAGCTGCATGACAGGGATTAGAGATTATTTGAATCTTATCGCAAGCTTCCTTCTTGTTTGTCTATGTATACATCGTCAAGTAGACCACAGGTGAATTTATACACCTGTGATCTATCATATACATCTTCTTTCTCTATTTTGTGAGTCACCATTTTCCTTACCTCGTTATTTATTTGGAAAACCACCTTAACAATACTACTTCAGAAAATCTGTGCCATTTTATATGGGATTTTTTACTAAATATTTCGTGATTACAAACCTAGGGTTTCCTTTATTTTTTATTTTCTGTAGCCTCATCACTTGTTTTCTGCTCTTCTCTTTTAATAAAATCTCTTTCTTGTACATCTTGTCTACTGACATAAAGTCAGACCCATTGTCCACAGCTACATGTCGTAAAACATTGTGTTCATTGCCTATACTCTCTTCTAGATGAGGGTAATCAAATGGTCCTGTCATCATGGCATGAAATGTGCACGCTTCAAAGCATATGGGATGACATGAAGACACATGTATGATTGCATCTGTGATTGTGAGTTTTAGGTATGCTTTCCATTAAGTTTGGATGTCTTCAAATGAAGATATTCTTCTTCCTAGATAACGCAGTTACTATCAGCAAGTAGCTCATTTAAGTTACTGCTTACGTTTTCAATCTATGTTGTACTCGAAGTAAGAAGTATGATCATATCATCAATGAAGCTTTTGTAATAGATAATCCCATTATTCATCATTTCTTGTTCAGTGAAATAATTTATTTCGAAAATCATCCATGAAAATGTTTTCTAGTGTCCCTGCTGAGCAATTACTAATTGCTAAACCATCTGGCTATCTGCAGAAGATCAAACTGAATACAAATTAATTTTGAGTCAAAACAATCCTGAGTAGTTTATACAACTCTACAATTAGGTGGTTATTCACCTCTTTGTATGTTAGTCGATTATTTTTGATGATGTTAATTGTTTCTTCAACTGGTACATTTGCATCTGGATTGCTTAGCTCTAATGTTAAGAATTTACCAACTGTTGGGATTGTAACCTCTAAGGTGAACTCCAACAGTTCTGCATTTTTTAACATGTGACTATTTGTGAATCTGTAGTTTTTAGTAGTTATCTTATTCAATTCTCGACTTACATGGTAACCTGTGCAATCGATGTAATTGAAAATTGGTTTAATGGGAACCGCAATATTATGTATTTCTGGATTAATTCTAAGTTTATGAGCACTTGAGTTGATACCTACAAACATTTTCGTTTGAATGTCAGTCACTGTATGTACCAGTGGGAGCTTTAGGAATCTAAAATATTTGATTATTTCCTAGAAAAATTATTTTACTTATATATGGGATTTAGTAAGGATAACAAGGGAACTGCCTTAGTCTACATTGAAATTTAATGACTGTACCACATTTAATTCGTTACTGACTGTACCGATAATATGGAGGTCACTTTTGTGAAACCTTTGCCTTTTGCCAACTGTTACAATCTCTTTCATGACGTTAGCTACTTTCCACACTATCATATTTTACCTCAGTTCTTGAACCTCTGATTCAACCAACTGTCAGATTAGAGTGAACTATCATTTATTATACATTTTTCTTTCTAAACCTGGTCGAAACATTAAACTTAAAGCCTTTGCTAAGTACATTCATATTTGACAAGTTCACAATGATATCATAAAAAGTAATACCAGGGTCAATAAATGTGTCCAGGGTATTACATAACTCTGCCTGTTTGTTAATTTTCTTATCATGCCTGTCTGATTACTTACTGTTCAAAGTCAAAACATTTATCTACAATATCAGTAGCCATATCTACAACACACACTTCTTGATTCTTCAGTCTACAGAGGATCGTTTCCTTATCTATGTTTTGCTTTTAATTTGTGCTTAAGGCATTTCTTTTTACAATATTTCTTGAGGTTCTTAGATACACGATTGCTGACCTTGATATTCATTTAGAAAAAGTGGGAATCACTTTCAATGAAATATTTTATGGACATGGCGCTATACAAATCTAATGAATAACAGTCTGAAGGGGATCCATTAGGTTACAAAATTAACATTTCAATTACAGATTACTCAAAATACATATATTATGTTACAACACTAATAACTCAGTTGCAAACCATCTGCATGTTATGGTTACTATACAGTTTAGTAGGAATACAGGTAGATACACCTCAGTTTAACCAACACTGCAAGTAAATCGTTTTTATACATACAGAGACTTGATACATGGATTAATGGTCATTACAAGTGCTTAACATCAGTAGATCTAACCTTTACTCTAGTTCTTTGTTTAACATGACACTTATCTAGAGTTATAAGGAAAGGCTATCAATTTTCAGCAATGCCACATGTACATAGCGTAATTACAAATCATCACATTATTTACCAATAGACCTTCAGAAAATCAAAGTATGGCACCAGCCATAGTCACAATAGTATTTGCTTAATAGTTCTCAGCTGGAATTCCTGCTTAGTTATTGTTTTAATTTATCCAGCTATGTTATAACACAGTGCTTGACTTGTTTATGTATATTTTATCAGAGAAACAGCATAGTATTGGATCAGATATCATCAACCATACATTTAAGGTCATTTAATTGGTTGCTATTTCATCACAAATGTTACTAAATAATGGTATGTTAATCTGAATAAAGATGCTATGAATTTGAAAGAAGGAATTGTCAGGCACCTTTTAGGCATAAGATTCCACAATTCTTGAAATTTAGATAATTATCAGGTCTGGTCATCTGCATCTGGCTTATTATTCTGATCAATTGCCTTAATTATTTACCAAATATCCATACATACATAACTTTTCATCACATGAAGAGTAAACAACTAAAAGGATGCTGACAACGAAAGTACAAAAATTTGAAACATTAACAGTTCTTGTCACATTGTGACAATCAGTAACCACTGGTAGTGCAAGAGAGATTCAAAAACTACATAGTAAATTCCATGAGCTAAATTCTAATATTAACTTCACTATTGAAGAATATATTTTTACCAGTCTATGATAGCTCAAGAGTGTAAATAATCACTTGTGGCCTGTGCCACCAGGTATACATAGACTAACAGGAAGGAAGCTTAACATAAAATTTAAGGTACATTGTAATCCCAGTCATAAGTCTGTTTTGGGTGATCACCTTAAAATGGAAGAAAATACAATAGGGAACACTGAAAAATCATCAATATATTTTATGAAGTGGAAAAGGGTATTCAGATTAATCTTCTTAAAGAGGCAGAGATGTATAACAATCTGAAAACCCATCATAAAAGATACTTAACTTACAGAGAGTCCTTAGTAACACAAAGTACTTTGACAACGTTACTGTCGTCTTTGCCACAGTGCAGGGCTAATGACACTAATGTCCCTTGTGCCACGTTACTAACACTTAAGGACTTCGATATCATCAACCATACATTTTAGGTGATAACCTTAAAATAGAAGAAAATACAATAGGGAACACTGAAAAAACATCAAAATATTTTATGAAGTGGAAAAGGGTTTTCAGATTAATCTTCTTAAAGAGGCAGAGATGTATAACAATCTGAAAACCCGTCGTAAAAGATACTTAACGTACAGAGAGACCTTAATAACTCAAAGTACTTTGACAAAGTTACTGTCATATTTGCCACAATGCAGGGCTAATTATACTAATGTCCCTTGGGCCATGTTACTAACACTTAAGGACTTCGATATTTTAAGTAAAACGATGACTGTTATATATGTATTGCAAGTGAATAAAAGATATTTTGGTATCAATATCATTAGGTAGGCGCTTAGTACAATTTAGAACAGTTATCCTGTTCAGGTTGACTGAGGTAAGATGGACCAGTTCTGCATTGATGTTCGATTGTATTTGGTTTCATCGGCTGATACACAGTCCACTTATGTAATAAATGCTATCAATTAATTATGTTATATCTGTCTTACATCTTAGTCCTAACAATTATTGTCTACTGCAGCTACCCAGATAATGACATAGATAAGATTAATTAATGTAATGACTCCCATGTTTGATTTGAAGAAACTAAAGGAGTTTTGATTTCATGAATATTGAGTATGTAGTGACACGTAGGTGTTTCACTCATCCAAGTTACGCCTTTTGATATATCACTGGCCAATCCTAATAGGCACAAAATTGAGGGTGATCATTCAGCTGTTGTCAGCTGGTATATAATCAAGTTATGTATTTTATGTTATTAATTAACTACTGTATAGAGAAGGTGAACTGCTGTGATTGCTGCCATAATTGTATCCCCGTAAGTATGAAAGGAGGAGAGAAACGGTTTTATACCCTGCTCAGCAAGATATTCCTGCTAATAAGATAGGATAACGGTAGGGGTCATAGCACATTGTGAAATACTTACTAGTCGCTGTCCTTGCCTGCCACGCTGTGGGCGATAAGCTTCCGACGCTGGCGTGTTGTACGTGGCGCACTGCGCGCCGCTCGCTGCTGCAGAAGAAGTCTCAAATGAAACAGGCGATACCTGTGGCACTGATGATGACATCACTGAGGGTCCAGAAGTCGGTGATGCTCGCGGAAACGGTGATGCGGAGGGTGGGAATGCAGAGAGCAGGCTGGCAGTGAAACTGCAAACAGCAACTGAAGTGGGGAGGCTGCGCTCGACCGCAGCCCCCTTTGTGCCGCCATTTCTGCCCCAGGCGGGCGCCCCCACATGGCGTCTGACTCCAGGTAGCGCGAGGGCAGTACTCACGTCGTCAGGTTCAGCTGTATTATCCGAGCCCGGCAAACCCTTCTTCATCGTGGCAACTGTCCTGACACTTTAACTGTTTAAAACCGTACACCTACCAACGACATCGACTCCAGAAGGACGAGAAGGTCAAGGAACTCTGTTGTCGTTATTAAACCATTAGCAGAATGCTTATTGGCTAAATATGCAGTGTCCTCTAATACACAAATTATGGCTCGTTAATATAGTTACACTTGCTAAATATGGAACTCTAATTAAGACCAATCAGGTTTATATATTTGCCACGCCGAGAGGTTATCTATGACAGTGATGTCGTAGGAAGGAGGAAGGAAGATTGCGTTTAACGTTCCGTCGGTGTGAGAGGTTATCTGTGATAATGATATCGTAGGAAGGAGGAAGTAAGATAGCGTTTAACGTTCCGTCGCCATCGAGGTGCCACAATGCTGGACTTTTTCAAGGATGGGGAAGGAAATAGGCCGTGCACATTCAAAGGAGACATCTCAGTATTTTCGTGGACGGATAAATCACGGAAAACCTCAATCTGGATTGTCGGACGCGGGTTGGAACTGTTGCTCTCCCGAATGCGAGTCCAGCTTACTAAGCACTGCACCACCTCGCTCTGTAATGGTATCTTATTTCTACGTAGGTATGATATTTATAGTCCAAGTAACATATTATTATCAGTCATCTATACAGCGTGGTACTAAATTTGATCTACAAATTTCTGTTCCGGTTAGAGTTCCTGAATACCTAATGATGTAAACAAAAATCCACACTCTGGAAATGAGAGTTTCCATGCTATATAAACAAACACATAAAAATCAAATGTGACTGTCTTTTCCATCTTCAATGCGAAAGAATGATGTTATTTTGACCCCAGTACGTATTATTGAAACGAAACTAACTAGCGTGCTATCACTGCTGTGTGCTGAGACATACACTGAACATGGTATTCATGTATCTCATTAAGATATTTTACGTCTCTTTTCCATTGGTATTGTGTTCCATACCCACAATTTTGTTTAGTGCATGGCACAGTTACTACGTGAGTTACTTCTGTATACAAGTACAGTGCGTGGCGGAGTCTACGCTGTACCTCTGCTAGTCCTTACCTCATCTCTTCCACTCGCAGACAGAGCAAGTGCAAAACGACTGTCTATATGTATCCGCACGAATTCTAATTTCTCTCGCCTTATGTTTGTGATCCTTAGGGAAATTACGTTTGCGGCAGAAGAATCGCCATGCAGTCAGATTCAAATGCGGTTCTCTCGATTTTCTCAATAGTGTTCCTCGAAAAGAACGTGGCCTATCCTCTAGAGATTACTATGGGAGCTCCCAAAGCTTCTCCACAGTACTTTGGTGTTGATCGAACCTACCGGTAACAAATATAGGCGCTTGTCTGTGAATGCTTCGATGTCTTCCTTTAATCTGACGTGATGCGGATTCCAAACACTCGAACAGTTCATAAGAATGGGTCACAGACAACCACATTTTTCCGAATTTTATCCTAATAAACCGAAGTAGACCATTCGTCTTCTCCACTACGATCGTTACATGTTCGTTCCATGTCATATCGCTTTGGAACGTGTAGTGTAACGACGTAAGTTTCGTTTAAATGATTTTCATTTGACATATGACCATGTGCAGACTTCGTCACCTACGTCAGTTACAACATACTTCAAAATTATTTAAACTCTTTTTAAAATTTGTCTCTGAATGGTTCTTGAACGAAACTGTAATTAAGACATCATCATTTGAGTCGTATGCGCAGAATTACGTCACTCAGTCCAATTGGTTTGCGTAAACTTTTTTCAATTTAGATGTCGATTGTTTCTTCTCAGAAATTATATTAATGCAAGTGATCTGCTTTAATAAATGTTAGAACCACATTGAATAAACTTTCGAGATTCAAACTCGCGATGAACGTTGTCAAAAATTAATAATCTTGTCACATAAATTACGTAACATAATTCTTCATAAATAAATTCTCGGAACACGTATTTAAACTTTAGGAGCATCCACTAGTTTATTATCTTCCTACATATAGACGTGAACCTGAGCCTTGACAAGACAGAACTGAACATTTACAACATGATTAACTTTCTATGACGTCATTCTTATAGAAACATTACAAATTCTTATTTTTATTAATTTTTAGAAGCACGACGCAAAAACTCGGTTTCAGGATCTTCTGTTGCTCTTTGGCTGTCGACCCGCGACGTATAGTGGCCAGCAATTTTCTCTCTGGTCCCGGCAGTGAAGATGCTGTCTCTGTTCGTTGCGCCGCCCTCTCCATACATGAAACATAAAAAATAAATACAAAACTTTAGATAATTTACAACCATTACAAATATTACAAAACATACATAAACAAAAACTAAATTAAATTTATATTCACCTGCAAACTGGACTGACACTGGTGGATGGGTGATGCTTCAATTTCATGTCCCACTACATACCCAACCCACAAGCTCAGTTTGTCAGGTTTTAACCGAAAATGAAACTTCCTCTATCTACAATATTTAACTGTTAATATTGTACATTTTTCTCACATTTTCCGTAATCTAAAGTCCTTGCTCTTAGATATATTCAGTCATTTTATGACAATATTGTTGTGACTATTTGTCATTCACTTTCAATTGTCCAGTTATGGTAATTCACAGCCGAATATACGGAGATTACTCCTTCTCATTTAATAGTTGCTACTAATTAATAATTTAGTACGTTCTTTAACGTTGTTACATTAGGATAGAGCGTTCAAATTGTGATAGGTTAGTTTCAGTTTTATTCATTTACTAGAGTTATTCTTTCCAAAAATGTGTATTACTAATAAGTTTCTCACAATAACTAATAGTAGTATTTACTTTACTTCATTCTTTTCCCCAATGCTTTATTTATGCCTGAGGTCAAGAAGAAATCAAGCAAAACTTTCTTCAGGATCTCGGCACGGGTTTCTTTATCTTCGGACACTTTGTTGGGTAATGGCAATTTATTTAGGAGAAACAAGCGAGAGAGCCCCGTTTGGTGTGTTCTATATTAACACTATCACAAATCTCTATTAAAGGCACTCTGCTATGTTCTCGTGAGCCATTCAGCTCTGGACGCCCATGGTCCCTAAAATTATTAACCATCCCCTTTGGTTCCTACTATCCGAGTAAATATAAAATATACAAAATTCCTTCTGACCTAATAACAAAATTTTCTTCCATATAAATCCCCTTTTAGGTATCTTTCCCTTTTTAAAGCACCGGTAGATTATTGTAGAACACTTGTTTAAGCTTCCTGTCATTTCTTTAAAAATAACACGTAACTATCACGAAAAACGTCACATGAATAAACTATGAACGCTCTTCCGTATGTAACATATACTAAATATTAACTCATTTAGGAATGAAGGGTTTCATTTGATCGACACTGTATAATCCTTTCATTACACCTGATGAAGGTTCCATAAGAAGTAACGTTTTGGGATGTACAATCTTATGTACAACATATGGACCTCCAAAGATAAAGAAGAATTTTCTACATTCCTTATTGATCTTGGAACTTTTAGGATGAGATCGTACTAATACAAGATCTCCTACCTGAAATGAGGGTTCTATAGCATGTTGATTATAACTTTTAATTCTCCATTCAGCATTTTTAACAATCTGTTCGCAAACTTTTTCGTCTGGGATGCATTGTTGGATCTCATTTACTGGTGGCCGAGGTAGAGCAGCTAGTAAAGGCTGACTTATAATTCGTTTGCCTAAAATTTCTGTAGGTGATAAACCCAGTCGTTAGATGAGGCAATTCATTTAATATCTTTTCGAATTCAGGCATTAGTTTGGCCCACCGAGTATGTTTATGTGCACAAAAAGTTCTACATAATCGTCTTAATTCTTTCATGACTCTTTCTACTAAATTACTTTGAGGGTGATATTTCGAAATTAAGATATGTTTGATTCCATATTGTTTTATCATATCTTGAAACTTTTGACTAATAAAGGCAGTACCGTTGTCAGACATAAGTTGTTTAGAAATGCCGCAGTTAACAAAGTAATTTCGGGTAAGACAGCGTATAACGCTTGCGGTATTCACTCGTTTCAAAGTATATAGCTTCACATGTTTGGACCAACATTCCATTGCAACAAACACATAAGTAAACTCTGCTGAACTACGAGGCAGAGGGCCAAAAAGATCTAATGACAGTACATCCCACAGACCTCGAGGAATTACAGCATATAATTTATAATGCTTAGATTTGTTATTAACTTTAGTCTTTTGACAGGTTTCACAAGCCCTAATAATACTTCTCACAATACGGGACATATTTTTGAAATAATAATACTTCATTAGATGTTTAATACATTCATGAATTCCAAAATGCCCGTTACCTTCATGAATATAAGTAATTAATTCGTACACAACAGTTTTCGGAATGCAGATTTTCCATCTCTGGTGTTCCCTCTGTGCTTTCCAATACAACAAGTTGTTGAAATATAACCACACACCCCGGGTGTTAACTGTTTCATCCCCATTATTAAGGTTTTGTATAAGGTCCCAATATTGATTGTCATTTCTTTGATTGCATCTAATAGCAGTTACTATCCATGTAACTTTACGTTCGTTCTCCTGAGTTAAAAGGAAATAAACATGGTAATTTGTTCCTGGTTCTTCTGCAATGTTAATATTCTCCATTCCTACTGGAAGTCTCGACAAAGCATCCGAAACTACATTTTGAGATCCTTTTATATACCTAATTTCATACTGAAATTCTTGCAAGCATAATACCCAACGTAATAATCTACGGTGAAGTAACCGACAATTGTTCAAAAAGGTTAAAGTCTGATGATCAGTATATACAATTGTTTTTCTTCCCATTAATAATCCTCTAAATCTTTGAAAACCCCATACCACTGCAAGAGCTTCCATCTCGGTTACAAAATAATTTCTTTCATGTTTATTTAAAGTTCTACTAGCGAATCCAATAGGCTGATATAATCCCTTTTCATTGGTCAGATCATCTTGGAATATTATGCAAGACACACCATAATCAGAGGCATCCGTACACATACAAAAGTCCTGATTGAAATCTGGATGGTATAACATTTTGGCTTCTGTTAACGCTCCATTTATCTTATTAAAAACTTCCTCTTCCTCTTTTCCCCTGAGCCATACTGATTTCTCTTTTAATAAATCCAGTAATTTAGGATTAACAACATCCTGCCCTGGAAGAAATCTTCTCAGAAATCCTACCGTTCCTAAGAATGATTTCAGTTGTTTCCGATTTCTAGCTTCAATACGTGCTGGGTCTGGCCTAATACCTTTACTGTCCAGTATATGCCCCAAAAATCTCACTTCCTCCTTTCCGAAGTAAGACTTAGATAATTTTAAAGTAATTCCTCTGTCAATTAAATGGTCAAACAATTCCCGTAATATCGTTACGTGTTCTTCCCACGTTTTAGTGGCTACCAAAATATCATCTACATATAAAATAATCTTTTGTAATAATTGCTGACCCAAAGCAGAATCTAATGCCCTAATGAAAGTTGTCACTAATATATTAAGTCCAAAAGGTAAAACTTGAAACTGATATGATCTGCCTTCAAAAACAAAAGCCGTATATTGCCGTGAATCCGGGTGTAATATTACTTGATGGTAGCCAGCAGTTAAATCCATTGTACTAATATAACGAGAACCAGCAATCTTAAGAAGTACGTCCTCCATAGGAATAGGTCTGTCTCTTTCCATCTCTATAATTTTGTTTAATTCACGAGCATCCAGAACCAGTCGTACCCCACCAGTAGCTTTCTTAACTACCCACAAAGGACTGTTAAAAGCACTACATGATCGTTCGATAATATTTTGTTCTAGCATCTTACTTATTTCTCTGCTAGCCGGTTCTTTGAATTGTACTGGAATAGGATAAGGTTTCTTAAAGAATGGTTTTTGATCTTTAATCTTAAGTTTACAAACGTAATCTTTAATTCTCCCCGGTTCATCTGAGAAGACGGCTCTAAATTCTAACAACAAAGATTCCAACTCTTCCTTTTCTTGTTCGGATAGACAATTCGTAGAATAACATTTTTCTTTCACTTCGATTTTGATACTATTACCAGCCTCACATCGGTATACTTCATATTCAAGATCACTAGAATCTATTAATAGGTTCATGGTCTGTGTGTACTTAATCTGTAAGGATTCGTAGCGATTTTCAGGTACTCGATTATCAGAAAACCTCACTTTAAAAGCACATGCCTCCTTATGGATGATTAAGGAAGAGTCTTTAAAATTTAATATAGCTTTATATTTACACAGCCAAACTATACCTAAAATTATGGCCACATTTAAGTTGGCTACGACAAGTACAGAGTGAGCAATTAATTGTTTAGAAATTTCAAAAGCTAAATAAACTTCCTCAGTAATATTTTGAATTCTTTTACCAGTAACTCCTATAATTTTCACCCCAGTTACAGGTAAGGATGGGAAATTCCAATACTTTCTTTTAAGTTGAAATAATTCTTTAGATAAAATACTTACTTCGCTACCTGAATCTATTATAATATTTGCTTCGGTATCTTTAATATAACCTTTAATAACGGGTTTATAAGTTATATTCTCCCTTATCTGATTGTCTTCCTGAAGTAAATCTTGTTGCCAATCACCTTCCTTTTGGCAGCTTAATGATAAATTGCAATTGGGTCTTGTATAAACTTGACTAACAGTTCCCTTTAGTTGCCCCGTATTAAAGGACTTTACTAGTTTTCTGAACTTTCTATGATAACGTCACCTACAACTTGACCTTCATTAATTACTTGAGGATGATTTATCTCATTATCATTATTGTGTAATTTTCGCATTTTAGAGTTATTACCACGATTTTGTTGGCTCTCTTTATCTTTAGATTGCTGTTTTGTATAACAAAACCGGCTATGATTGTTGTTGTTACATTTTCATGGTTCTGAATTATTATTATTTCGAGGATTGTCATTTCTACCAAATCTAAATTTCTCGTCTTCCCGTTCTCTATTAAGTATATCTAACTGTTCTAAATATCCTAATAATTCACAAGGTTGTGACCATTCCCTTTCTATCATTCTTTCCTTTACATAATATGGTAACCTACTAATTAGGACTCGTATTAGACAACTTTCAATAATTGGTTCTTCAATTAATTTAGCACGGTTTAAATGCCATTCGAAATAATTCCTATAATCTCCCCACCGTTTAGAATATGGAGGAGGGTCTAAGAACTCTAAAGTTAACTGTTGTTGTTTTCCTCTTGACCAATAATTTTGTTTATACTGCTTAACGAAATCATCCCAGTCCCTAAATTCAGTTCTATGCAGTACTGTCCGTTCCGCAGCTTCTGCTTATAAATGTCCTATTACAAATTGAATCCGTTTTTCATTACTCCATTTAGGAGATAATGAAGTTTCAAAAGCTTTTATAAAGATTATAGGGTGAAGTTCGCCTTCTGGTTTGAATACCGGAAATCGACTTGCTACATTGGAATTTGTCGTTATATCATCCCAACATTCTGCGAGAGACATAGTTGGATTTTGTTTAGATGGCAGAGACGGAGTTGCCTCGGATTTTCTTGTCGTGATTTCTTTATGTGTGTTGTTGTCGTCCGAGCTAGCATACACGATGCGACTGTTGTCTCTGACTACGTTATTACTTCTACTGTTTGAAATTTTTTCATTATTATCTATTTCCGATAACCGTTTAGTAATTTCCTGTATTCGCATTTCTGTATCGGATACGCGGTTAGCTAATATCGATTCTCCACTGTGTGCACAATGTGAACGCTCTGTACCTTCGTCAATGTTATTATCTTTGGAAGTCTCAAGGTTACTGCATATTTCGGTAATTAAAAATTTCATGTTTTCTATTTCGGTATGATCTTTTTCTACTCGATAAGTTAATGTCTCTAATTCTACATTATCTATTGAAGAAGTCTCTACAGGTTCGGTAGAAACCTCTTTAATAGATTCTAATAATTCTCTACGAACAGTTTCTGTTTGCATAGAAAATTCATCTCGGAACTTATCGTTATTTTTCTCTATTTCATTTACAACTAAGACGTTGACAGCATCTAGTCTCTTGGTTAAGTCAGTAATATCATTTCGCATGCGAGCTTTTTGCTCACGCGATTTCTGGATATGTTCTTCTAACCTTTTACAATTATCAGCAATCTTATTACTAAGTCCTATTAGTTTTTCCTGCATTTCAATTTTAGAATCCTCTATTTTATCACTTAATTCTCGACTGGTTTCATTAAGATATTCCTGTAACCTGTCTGTAGATTTTGTTAGCTCCCCTTTTAATCTAGCAGTGGATTCCTCGTTAGACTGTTTTAATTCCTGTTTTAGTTCCTCTTTTAATCTAGCAGTAGATTCTTCGTTAGGCTGTTTTAATTCCTGTTTTAGTTTCTCTTTTAATCTAGCAGTAGATTCTTCGTTAGACTGTTTTAATCTAGCAGTAGATTCTTCGTTAGACTGTTTTAATTCCTGTTTTAGTTCCTCTCTTAATCTAGCAGTAGATTCTTCGTTAGACTGTTTTAATTCCTGTTTTAGTTCCTCTCTTAATCTAGCAGTAGGTTCTTCGTTAGACTGTTTTAATTCAGCTAAAAAATCCCCGTTAGATTGTTTTAGTTTAGCGATCGCCCAAAAAAGGAATCTCATGCTCCTATCGGACACAGATTGCTCTTCGTCTGACATTTCACTTCCCGACATTATTGTAGGATATTAACTAGTGACACACGCAGACTTGTAATCAACAATCCTATTAAAGCACGCTACCTATGTACAACACTCCACTTCCAACTCAAAACAGACTCACCGGACACTAATATTGTAGTTTGTAGTTCTCGGTGATCAGTGTGCTGCTATGGGCTGCAGAAGTAACAGCCGTCGGTGCAGCCGCTGATATGCTGCGACCCCGCTTCCGCAACCGGCAGTACACTGCGTCGAACACCGGAGACGTCACTGGCTGCAACCACGCCCGGCCGCACCGTAGACGGGCGAAGCCCTCAGCAACACCTCTAATACCAGCCGGAGGAACGCCCCCCAGCTGACGTACTGGGCCCGTTTGTTTAGGGAGGAAAAGGTTGTCGGGGTTTGCAGCGTTCAGCTGCTGCCCAACAGATGCGCATTCTCATGGAATAACTGCGTGACCGTACTGCTTGACTGCGCTCCGTCAGCTGCCCACATCCGCGAAGTCGCCGCTGGTTGGTGAAGGCTCCACGAAGACTCGCATTGACTTCCGAAAGACTCTTGATGTTTTAATTGTTTCGTACCTGTGTGCCTTAGTTGCACACAAGTCCTGTTTCCAAGGTCGCCACGGTGTAGTGTAACGACGTAAGTTTCGTTTAAATGATTTTCATTTGACATATGACCATGTGCAGACTTCGTCACCTACGTCAGTTACAACATACTTCAAAATTATTTAAACTCTTTTTAAAATTTGTCTCTGAATGGTTCTTGAACGAAACTGTAATTAAGACATCATCATTTGAGTCGTATGCGCAGAATTACGTCACTCAGTCCAATTGGTTTGCGTAAACTTTTTTCAATTTAGATGTCGATTGTTTCTTCTCAGAAATTATATTAATGCAAGTGATCTGCTTTAATAAATGTTAGAACCACATTGAATAAACTTTCGAGATTCAAACTAGCGATGAACGTTGTCAAAAATTAATAATCTTGTCACATAAATTACGTAACATAATTCTTCATAAATAAATTCTCGGAACACGTATTTAAACTTTAGGAGCATCCACTAGTTTATTATCTTCCTACATATAGACGTGAACCTGAGCCTTGACAAGACAGAACTGAACATTTACAACATGATTAACTTTCTATGACGTCATTCTTATAGAAACATTACAAATTCTTATTTTTATTAATTTTTAGAAGCACGACGCAAAAACTCGGTTTCAGGATCTTCTGTTGCTCTTTGGCTGTCGACCCGCGACGTATAGTGGCCAGCAATTTTCTCTCTGGTCCCGGCAGTGAAGATGCTGTCTCCGTTCGTTGCGCCGCCCTCTCCGTACATGAAACATAAAAAATAAATACAAAACTTTAGATAATTTACAACCATTACAAATATTACAAAAAATACATAAACAAAAACTAAATTAAATTTATATTCACCTGCAAACTGGACTGACACTGGTGGATGGGTGACGCTTCAATTTCACGTCCCACTACAAACGTTATGCTAGATCTTTAAAAGACCTGACTGTGTCAAGAATCAACACTACTAACGCCGTATTCAAATATTACGGGTTTGTTTTTCCTACTCATTTCCATTAACCTACATTTTTCTACATTTGAAGCTATCCACCATTAATCACACTAAATCAAAATGTTGCCGACGTCATCTTGTATACTTCTACAGTAACTCAACCACGATGCCTTACCGTACACCATACCATCATCAGCAAACAGCCGCATATTGCTCCTCGCTCTGTCCGGTAGATCATTTACGTAAACAGAAAATAATAGTGGACCTATTACACTTCCATGGGTCAGTGCTTACGGCGTCCTTTTCTCTGGTGAATACTTGCCGTTGAGGGCAATGTACAGGGTTCAGATACTTAAGATATCTTAGAGCCACTCACATATCTGGGAATCCATTGCGCATTCTCGTACCTTCGTTAACTGTCTGCAGTGAGGCACCGTGTCAAGTACTTTTTGTAAATCTATAAATATGGAATGCGTCTGTCGCCCTTCACCCATAGTTCGCAGGATATCAGGTCAGAAATGGCAAGCTGAATTTCGCTATAGCGATTCTTTCTAAACCTTTGTTAATTCGTTGACAGAAGCTCTCCGGTCTCAGCGAAATTTATTATATTCGAACTGAGAATTCCGTAGAAAACCGACGTTTAGGATACTGACCTGTAATTTTGCGAGTCCGTTCATTTACCCTACTTATATACAGGAGTAACCTGTACTTCTTTCCATTAGCTTAGGAGTTCGCGCGAGGTGAGAGATTCGCACTAAGTGCTTGCTAAATAAGTTGAAAATGCCGTAAAGTACTTTTCATAGCCTGCCGCGGTGGCCGAGCTGTTCTAGGTCCTTCAGTCCGGAACCACGCGACTGCTACGATCGCAGTTTCGAATCCTGCCTCGGGCATGATTGTGTGTGATGTCCTTAGGTTAGTTAGGTGTAAGTAGTTCTAAGTTTAGGGGACTGATGACCTCAACTTTTAAGTCCCATAGTGCTAAGAGCCATCTGAACCATTTACTTTTCATAAGACCCAGTTATGACCTGGTGAAGTTGAAACGTCCCCTAAGAAAAAAATTATAAACATGACAGCGCTGGAAAACCACTTACGTTATTTTATTTTAAAACAGCTGAAACTACTCAGCCATTTCCCTCTTTACTTATTCTGATCATCACTAAACTGACACAAAATATTTTTAGCGCAACGCAATCTGATTTTCCATAATCTCTACAAAAGATTGGCCCTGAGTAATAATAACCTATACCTTTCATGAATCAATTACCTCACAGAAACCTTCGTTACTCGAATTACTGCAGTACAGCGAGCGCCAATACTGCCGATTAAATAAAAGATTCTAACTACTGAAGGCACTAACTACTGATAGGCATAGTTAGCAAATGAAAGATTTTGATAGAGAACAAACAATGAATTTACCTTAACATCATTCAAAAGTCATCATATATATGTATCTATCAGTTCATGACATCCATCTTTACAGATTTCCTTTTTCTGGCGTACACGCATCCAGATTGTCCGCTTATAGCAATCTCTCAAAATTCTGGCATCTCTCTCTCTGCATCCACCACTGCTGGCGGCTCACCTCCTACCGCCCAACGTTATGCACTGTCAGCATCCACCTGCGCAACACTACACAAGCGAATATTCCAACGATGAGTCCAACCAGTCACAGGCTGCACACAGCATAGTCAGTGATTTTCGTACAGAGCGCTACCTGGCGTTACCAACATAAATACCTAAACAGCCTACGTAAAACGTATTACCATTAAATTGTTTCAGTTGCTTATTACTACACCATCCATCGGGGTGTCTCTGCGATAGTCAAGCGACGATATCTTTGCACGATTCAAATGCTTGAGCGATTTCTTAAACGTTAAATTTTAAGTTTGGCTTTTCTTTTGCTACCTTCTACTGCCATTCCAGACTGGTCAACGAGTGACTGGATGGAAGACTTCGACTCTCTTAGCGATTTTACGTAGGACCAGAATTTGCTCACGTTCTCGGCAAGATCTTTTGCTAAGGTATGGCGGAGGTATTCGTTGTCTGATTCGCGCATCGATCTTTTTACAGATGCACGGATTTATATTAACTTGTGCCTGTAGTCATTTGCTCGTTCTCGACAGCATTTTGTTCCTCAACATTGTTCCCTATGATGACACCATGGTCGCCAATCCTACGCTCTGTACAGACGCCGTCCGTGAGATCAGAACTATTTATAGCTGCAGGGACTAAAATATTTCAGTTACGTGCGGCTAGTCAAACTAATTGATCAAGTTAGGTTTTAGAGAACGTATTTAAAAGTACATCACAAGACTATATACTTACGTATATAATAATTACCAGAGTTTCCGTACATTGTCGACGCTGTTATACCACAATATCAGTTGACACTCAGTTTGTGAAATAGACCTTGGTGCCACACTTTTAACTGACTCTCTCACCAAAAATGTCATTGACACTGCACAGTAACAATAGTCTTTAGGATGAATCTACGCTACTGGCCATTAAAATTGCTGCACCAAGAAGAAATGCAAATGATAAACGAGTTTTCATTGGACAAATATATTAAACTAGAACTGACATGTGATTACATTTCCAGGCAATTTGGATGCATAGATCCTGAGAAATCAGTACCACGAACAACCACCTCTGGCCGTGAAAACGGCCTTGATACGCCTGGGCATTCAGTCAAACAGGGCTTGGATGGCGTGTACAGGTACAGCTGAGAGAGATCTAGAGAATGTGCTGCCCAGGGCAGCAGTCGAACATTTTCTGTATCCAGAAAGGCCCGTACAGGACCTGCAACATGCGGTCGTGCATTATCCTGCTGAAATGTAGGGTTTCACGGGGATCGAATGAGGGGTAGAGCCACGGGTCGTAACACATCTGAAATGTAACGTCCACTGTTCAAAGTGCCGTCAATGCGGACAAGAGGTGACCGTGACGTGTAGCCAATGGCACCCCATACCCTCACGCCGGGTGATACGCCAGTATTGCGATGACGAATACACGCTTCCAAAGTGCGTTCACCGCGATGTCGCCAAACACGGATGCGAAAATCACGATGCTGTAAACAGAACATGGATTCATCCGAAAAAATGACGTTTTGCCATTCGTGCACCCAGGTTCGTCGTTGAGTACACCATCGCAGGCACTCCTGTCTGTGATGCAGCGTCAAGGGTAACCGCAGCCATGGTCTCCGAGCTGATAGTCCACGCTGCTGCAAACGTCGTCGAACTGTTCGTGCAGATGGTTGTTGTCTTGCAAACGTACCCGTCTGTTGACTCAGGGATCGAAACGTGGCTGCCCGATCCGTTACAGTCATTGGGATAAGATGCCTGTTATCTCGACTGCTAGTGACACGATGCCGTTGGGATCCAGCACGGCGTTCCGTATTACCCTCCTGAAACCACCGATTCCATATTCTGCTAACAGTCAGTGGGTCTCGACAACCCGAGCAGCAATGTCGCGTTATGATAAAACACAATCGCGATAGGCTGCAATCCGACCTTTATCAAAGTCGGAAACGTGATTGTACGCATTTCTCCTCCTTACATGCTGCATCACAACGACGTTTCACCAGGCAACGCCGGTCAACTGCTGTTTGTGTATGAGAAATCGGTTGGAAACTTTCCTCATGTCAGCACGCTGTAGGTGCCGCCACCGGTGCCAACCTTGTGTGAATGCTATGAAAAGCTAATCATTTGCATATCACAGTATGTTCTTCCTGTCGGTTAAATTTCGCGTCTGTAGTACGTCATCTTCGTGGTGTAGCAATTTTATTGGCCGATAGTGTATAATTAGGTTGTATTTATTGGTTTGATGTAGTCATATTTCTAGCAGAAATAACATGATAAAAGTAAACGAAACAATATAACAAAGAAACTGCAAGTGAAGCGTTGCTACAACATGCCCCCTGAATTAGAAAACAGTTGTGGCCATGGGTGTAGCCAGAGGGGTCTATTCAGGGTTCAGACCCCTCTTGAAATTTTCGCAAAGCTAAAAAAATGGAGACTTGGTCTAAAAATCGATTGCGGTGTAATATTTATTTCAAAATTACCGCGTTTTCAGACTGTGGGTGTTGTCAGTGTGGCATAGAGCACGAGTGGAACATGGCAACGATAAGCCAGCTTTGGCAACAGTACGAGCACCGATATCTGGACTGAGACTCAATGTAAACTGATTTTTTTTTTCACTATGGGACTGGTTTGTCTGGGGTCCTGTAACGTCCAGGTAGTGCTGGCCTGCATGAGGGCTACCATACTTGTCACAATTTCTGTGGCTGGGCACAGTGAGAAGACATTTGGTCACACTACAGCAACTTACAACTACTATGATGAACACGCTTTCAGGAAACTCCAGAAATTGTTGTTATTATCTTGGTTAGTCTTACATTAATTGCTTATTTTAAGTTACGTTATGTATGAGAGAGGAATGGCTAGTTTGCACAATATGATACACTCTGTTTTCTTACGTTTATTTTTCTGTATTCCCATAATACGTGCAATATATGAGAATTGAGCAGTTTGAAGCATACTTATGCAAAAGAAAAGTTCCAGAACATCAAAGTGGGCTTACAAAGAGACTAAGAAGGTGACAAAGAAACCAAGGTGGCAAGTAAATATCACAATTTATCAGTCTAACAGAAATCTCAGGCATCATGATACTACACTGGTGTGCAAAGCTTAAGGACGAAAGTAACATTCGCATGATTTGTGACTGCTAAGTAACATATCTTGGACCATACATAGGAAGATCTACGACAGTGCATGGCAGACGGTAACTGAAAACATACGCAATAAGACGAACAGAAATGACACTTTTATTCAAAGACAAATAATGACACTGAAGACACAGCGTTTTATGATGGTCTTCTGGACATTTCAAAAGACAGGACGTTGTTCTTAATAGGGTGAGTGATCACCACAGATGGCATGTGCAACGTGCCTCCTTTCTGTCCACGAGATTGTAAAAGAGTTCTTGTGGTAAAGTTTTCAATACTTCCACCACCGCGGTTGAAATCAGCTAGATGGTTGTTGATACACGTGAACTTGCTGTAATACGTCTCCCCAACGCATACCACACTTGTTCGATTTGATCAAAGCCGGAAGAATGGAGAGACCAGTCCATTTGTCGAATATTTTCTCGATATCTACATATGTATAAATACCGAAGAATCTCCGTCTTGCAGCTGAAATAAGAGGATTTGAAAGGCGTTTGAGTGTAATCTTGAGATCTGAATAGTCTCCTTTCTTCTTCGGACAAATGATTAATCTAAGAAGTAATTTCATTGATCCTGGGTGTCATTTCCGACTTTGCCAAAGACCATGTCTGAACGTAGATACGTCACCACTTCATAAACTTGTAATCTGCCGTCCTCCAGGAAGCAGATTCATCAACTGAGATGTGTTCATCTTTATGGCATTTGCCTCTGGTCTCTTACCACATCTCACATAACAGAAGGAATGACCTGTGTTTCGAAAGCTGTCATGCTTTTCTTATACAGATTTCAAACGAATAAGTAATTTTCATAGAACTTCGGGCACAGCCGTTCTTGTTTCGTCTCGCTTTTTGGGAAGTATCCATTGTAATTCTTCAGAACGCCTTAGAGTACTAACTGTCATTCATCTTCATTTGCTTCCCAAATGAAAACCAATGAAATGCGTCCAGACAGTTATATCATCACCATTCGATTGTTCAGTCTTACTGTGAATACTATTACATCAAATTTTAAAATCCTTTTCGCTCAGTTACCGTGGCATCCACCTCCAACAACAAGACGACCTTCACTGTTCCCTTCCCGAAATTTTACTCTAGTGCCCCAGACATTATTCTGTTTCGTCATTATTTCCATTACAGATTTTCAAAATATCTTCGTAAAGTCACGACCGACATAATATCGGTTTTTTTTCATTTTGTTTTACATGTGATGCATCTTTCTCACAGAAATAACAGTTTCTTTTAAGATAAAATGTCTGAACTAACGATCGATAAATGTGGTGCTCATATTACTCTATACCTTTCTAGCATAATGATCCTTCTAATAAGAGTTCCTGCACTTTTCATCAGCAACACCGTTGCAGCTCATCAGAATAACATGTTTACCATTCTTTTTCGTCGTGACCCCTCAATGAAGTTTGTATTTCTTTTTTCCACCACGCTGTTAGTTCTATCCTGCCCATAACACTTTCAAGACAATAAAATATTCAAACATTGTGCTGACTTTCACCGAAAAACATAGTCAAAAAATTATTTGTTGAGGACTGATGCCTCCTCCACAGCCAAACATAGCACTGTTCAACAAAAGACCAAGCAGAAAGCGTTTGTTCCCGACAGCGGAACAACTAAATACAGGTAATGTCTGTACTGACAAACAAGTGAAACTACAAGGATGAGTATTGGAAAAACCTGATTAGAAAGTAAAGCCTTGGCGGTTATTAACCACGCCATTTCCATAAAACTAATAAGTGACACTATACGCTTACAAACTAGGTTGCTCGAGACTTTCTTTAAAACTTTTGTAAACACATTTAATGCACTACATCTTTTCTTCTAGAAATGCGTCCGTCAAATCAGCCAGTTCTCAGACACTGCATTTCTTACAGTAGCGAAACGGGTGTTCAACGAAGTACTAGCATTTTATGGTGTACTGTAACTAGGAAAGCGTCGACGTAGTAATGTTTGGTGAAGATCTACTATAGATACTCTCAAATTCAAATATGGTGCTTATCTGACGTCATGAGAGTAAAATTAAATTAATCCAGTTATGGAACACAAACATTCATTGATTGCTAAAGTAGACAAGGACCTCAAACAGAACATAAACGGAACGACGATTTCCTACTTTACCGACAAGTACCTATCAGGAAAAGGGGGGGGGACTGCCAAGAATATTTCTAGAAGCTATAATTGATATCAGTAAGCCTATGTGTCGGAGAAAGTCGTTAAGCTTCGTGTAGAAGCCGAGAATAGTCTACATTTGTGATCGAACATTTTTAAGATACTCTTAATTTAATTCATTATTCATTACTTTTAATAAGTAGTACGTCTGAGCATAACGGTCCTGTTGTGTGCTTTCAGGAAACCTTGTGGTTTTCCTCTGCTATTTACATTGTGGCACAGCGCGTGGTGGGATAGTAGCTAAATGCACTACACGCGCAGTCACGATATCCGAGTTGAACCCCAGAGCCGCCATTCCGATTTAAGTTTTCTGCGGCTTCGCAGTTCATTCTAGCCGAATGAAAGAATGGTACCCTGAAGTGGCCACGCCGCTTCCTTCAACTCCAGTAAGTGAAAGTAGGGGCAATACCCCATGTCCAGTGACCTTATCTGTCAACGAGACATGTAGCATTAAACAGATTTCCTTATTTCAACCAAAGCGAACAATCGACATACCAAAGAAGTGGAAATTGCGCGTATGTTATCAGAACTGTGTAAAACGGAAATTCTTTTCCATGTAGTTCTCCTCTCTTCCTGACGTCACTGTATGCTGTTACCTCCACTCACTAACTCGTTATTGTTTAAAATCATATTGGAAAGACTTGGACGGTCGACATGTCTGCACAAATGTTCACTGCCGTCTCTAACGAACGTCACCGTCATACAGAAATCTAAAGAACGTCACCGCCATACAGAAAGACATCTCTATGTACACATCATCGTCAAAAGAATTTTACTGACTTATTTCTGCTTGATGATAAACATTATAATTTACTAACTGAATGACTGACAATGACATAAATTTTATATACAATTACACACTCTATAAATTGCCAAAGGACTTACTACTAGAAGTACAGTTTACAGTGATGACCTATGTTGAATCTCCTGGAAATGAAATCCAGGCTGTGCCTATGCTTATGGGTGTAGGAAACAGAATCATAACTATTCACTAGTGAGTCTAGGTGAGCATTTCTTTGCAAGTCATGTAGTTTTATATTCATAAATTAAGAACTATTGCTGCATTTCCTCTGTCTGTACAACAAGAACTCTAGCTCCACGACAGAATTATTACATTGTACATGAAAATTTATTAGAATAGCATTAAACCTGTATTATGTACTACAGACTTCACTGATATGTAGCCACAGCTTTATATTAAGTTGTTTAACTAGCTTGGTGTAAGACCGTGAAAGAAGATTGTATAGGTGGAAGAGGCCTGTAGCCACTGGATGGAGGAGGAGGAGATTAGTGTTTAATGTCCCGTCGACAACGAAGTCATTAGAGACGGAGCGCAAGCTCGGGTGAGGGAAGGATGGGGAAGGAAATCGGCCGTGCCCTTTCGAAGGAACCATCCCGGCATTTGCCTGAAGCGATTTAGGGAAATCACGGAAAACCTAAATCATTATGGCCGGAGACGGGATTGAACCGTCGTCCTCCCGAATGCGAGTCCAGTGTGCTAACCACTGCGCCACCTCGCTCGGTCCCACTGGAAGATTTCAAATAGATTATATAATAGTGAGTCAGACATTTAGGAACCAGGTTCTAAACTGTAAGACGTTTCAGATGCAGATGTGGACTCTGATCACAACCCATTGGTTATGAGCTACAGAATAAAACTGAAGAAACTGCGAAAAAGTTGGAAATTTAAGGATATGGGACCTGAACAAACTGAAAGAACCAGTGGATGTAAAGAGTTTCAGAAAGAGCATTACGGAACGATTGACAAGAACGGGGGGAAGGAATGCAGTGGAACAAGGGTGGGTAGCTCCGAGAGATGAAATAGTGAAAGCAACAGAGGATAAAGTAGGTAAGAATATGAGGGCTAGTAGAAATGCTTCGGTAACAGAAGAGATATTGAATTTAATTCATGAAAGGAGGAAATATAAAAATGCAGTAAATGATGCAGGAAAAAAGGAATACAAATGTCTCAAAAATGAGACCGACAGGAAGTGCTAAATGGCTATGCAGGGACGGCTAGAGGACAAATGTATCTAGAGGTATATATCACTAGGGGTAAGATAGATACTGCCTACAGGAAAATTAAAGCGACTTTTGGAGAAAAGAGAACCACTTGTATGCATATCAAGAGGTCAGATGGAAAACCAGTTCCAAGCAGAGAACGTAAGGCAGAAATGAGGAAGGAGTGTATAGAAGGTACAAGGACGATGTACTTGAGATCAATATTATGGAAATGGAAGAGGACTTAGATGATGAGATGGTAGATACGATACTGCGTGAAGAATTTGACAGAGCACTGAAAGACCTAAGTCAAAACAAGGCCCCAGCAGTAGACAACATTACATTAGAACTTCTGATAGCCATGAGAGAGCCAGCCCTGACAAAACTCTACCATCTGTTGAATGCGAAATAACCTCAGCCTTCAAGAAGAATATATTAATCCTCGTGCCAAAGATCGAAAGTGTTGATGGGTAGGAAAATTACTGAACTATCAGTTGAATAAGTCACGGCTGCAAAATACTAACACAAATTCCTTAGAGACGAATGGAAAAACTAGTAGAAGCCGACCTTGGGGAAGATCATTTTGAATTCCGTAGAAACGTTGGAACACGTGAGGCAATAGTGACCCTACGACTTTTCTCAGAAGATAGATAAGGAAAGGTTAAACTAGAAATCTAGCATTTATTGACTTAGAGAAAGCTTTTGACAATGTTGACTGGAATACCCTCATTATGTTCTGAAGGTGGCAGGGGTAAAATACAGGGAGTGAACGGGTATTTACAATTTATGCAGAAACCAGATGGCAGTTATAAAAGTTGAAGGCCACGGAAGGGGAGCAGTGGTTGAGAAGGGAGTGAGACAGTATTGTAGCCTACCCCCAATGTTATTCAATCAGCATATTGAGCAAGCAGCAAAGGAAAGAAAAGAAAATTTCGAGTACGAATTAAAATCCATGGAGAAGGTATAAAAACTCCAAGGTTTACTGACGACATTGTAATTCTTTCAAAGACAGGAAAGGTCTTGGAAGAGTAGCTGAAAGGAATGGACAGTGTCTTCAAAAGAGGGTATAAGATGAACACCAACTAAAGAAAAACGAGAATAATGGCATGTAGTCGAATTAAATGAGCTGATGCTGAGGGAACGAGATTAGGAAATGAGATACTTAAAGTAATAGAAGAGTTTTGCTATTTGGGGAGCGAAGTAACTGATGATGGTCGAAGTAGACAGGATATAAAATGCATTCTGGCAATGGCAAGGAAATCTTTTCTGAAGAAGAGTGTTTTGATGACATCGAGTATAGATTTAAGTGTCATGAAGTCTTTTCTTAAAGTATTTGTATGTAGTGTAGCCATGTATGGAAGTGAAACATGGGCTGTAAATAGTTTAGATAAGAAGAGAATAGAAGCTTTCAAAATGCGGTTCTACAGAAGAATGCTAAAGATTAAATGGGTAGATCGCATAACTAATGAGGAGGTACTGAAAGTAATGGGGAGAAGAAGAATTTGTGGTACAATTTGGCTAGAAGAAGGGATCTGTTGGTAGGAAACTTTCTGAGGCATCAAGGGATTACCAATTTAGTACTGGACAGAAGCGTTGAGGGTAAAAATCGTAGAGGGAGACCAAGGCATCAAACACCAAACAGATTCAGAAGGATGTAGTGCGGAGTAGTTACTTGAAGGTGAACAAGGTTGAACAGGGTAGATTAGCATGGAGGGCTGCATTAGACCAGGCTCTGGACTGAAGACCACAATAGTAACAACAACAATTTGCTTCAGCAGCTGTGTTAAGAAGCATTACTGGCTTTAAAAATCTTACCATATTTACATAACTCTTTTAGAAACATGTCATACATGAAAACGAGCAATTATTTTTTGGACATTCAACAAATATATTCTTCCAACTTATTCAACCGTTTAGCCCATTACACACATGTGTCAACTGCATAATGTGTCACTGGGTGTGTCAAGACATACAGATATTGGCTAGACCGGTGTTCGTGAGGTGAAAGATAACAATTATTCCAAAGACAACAGACTAGTTCTCTTTTTGTCATCCACTTCATACTTATAATTTCTGCACATAAAAGGCAAGCATAGTGTTTGTAGCAGGTTTGGCTATTACGCTTACTGAAATCTTCTGGTGTGGCAGGAATGTAAGCAGATTTCACGGGAACACCATGTGTGTTGATTGCCATTAAGCAGGTGCACACACCTGGGCTGGCCACACCAAACATGCAAGGGCAGGCAGCTGAAACACTACAGCCAAAGGCACTGCCAGGTCACATCACAAGTCAGGTGCTGCCTGCAGAACCACTCACTAGCAGCAGGTAGTTGCCACTCCTGAAGTGGAGCCACAAAGCAGAGGCACAGTCTGCAGCTGCTCACACTGTCCTATACCCTGCAGAAAAATGGGAAAAATAAAGCACGACTACACTTTAGAGTAAACATATGTGGTTATTACCCAGCGTCTCAAAAATGTAACCTCTAGAGCACTCATTGGTGATAAATGAGGATAGGGAAATATTGCTAAAGCTTCCAAATTTTTTGCTTCAGTAGTCGACCATAAATAGTGGGTACTGAGCTGGTTATAATTTCACTATTACGTCATTTATTCTGATGTGATGTAAAAGTCGGTTTCTATATTTTGTTAATAACTGATTATCTACAGTATACAGCACTGTGGTACATGGAGCAAAATGATACTGAATCTGCCATTAAGGAAAGCAGTGAAAAGAAGAACTTATAACAATCGCACCTCCAATGCTCTTCTAGTTACTATTAAATCTCCAAAGTTACATACATAATTGCTGGCGAGCCCTCCGATGTGCATGCGGAATGAAATGAAAATTTTTAGTTTAGGCTGTGACAGTAATCATCAAAACTATTATGGGAAATTAATGAAGTAATATATCTAAAGCAGTATCTCCAGTGCAAGAAACAAGACGATTACAATCACTGGTTATGATCTACATTAGCAACATTAACTTGTATATATAAATAAAAATATCTGCAAAGTGTGCACACAGTATTTCAGCAGCATCTGCATCAGCATATGCTCTTCGTACTATAGGGATTCTTCCCATTCCAGTCACTTGGTCTGCCCGAACAATATATAAGTGGATTGAGAATATCTCTGGACTCACAGTTAATACCAGATCAGAAAACATTAACTATGCTTTTGCTGGATAATAGGTGTCTATCGTTAGATGCCGGCCAATTTATATTTTTTAACGTTTATTTTTCATTCCCCATGGGTCAGCAGGCTTGTGACTGTATGTGCCCCCTTGCTTGTATATATTCAATATCCCAGACAGTTCTGTATAACATTAATGACATTTAGTAATATCCTAAAAAGTGATGCATGTGATTCGCAGGTGAACTCCTATGTAGACTTGAAACAGTATTATCTCGATTCCATATCTGTAGCTATGGTCGCCTGACGTAAAAAGCGTGATTCCTAGCCACTTCGTTGTGCTGAACTACAAAACTTCACTGTCCATTACACTGTGTAACAGGCTAGCAGACACGTTCCTACCAATATACTGTGAATCACATGAGTACCGAGTGTATCTTACAGGAACCAAAAGGCAAAAATTCCAACTAGACTTAATGTAGTAGTAGCCAAGAAAGGAATTTAAAAATAAGTGAACAATAAACTCAGCTGTTTTTTACCAGAACTCTTAGAAGCAAACCAGTTATCGACAAGAATCACAGTCAACAGTTACAACTCTCTTTGTGAAGTACACTTTATTGTGCAACGTGAAGTGGACTTCACAAATGGATGGTCGTATTACTTTCGTATTATATATTTCTGACAATGTTTTAATGTCTTCGTGACAGACACTTTCGTTTCTACATCAGTCTTATGGTAGTTTCAGTGAACGATGACAGCAATAAAAATTGGATTGCAGTTTACACAAGTTACTCAGATATTTCTGACATATTTAGATTGAAAAGGTGCTTATATCACACGGAATATCGTGAATTAGGTGACGAGAGGCAAATTATCGTCAGTAGTTAGTACTTCAACTTTCAGTAATCCTTATCACACATGACCGAGTCGACAGACGTTTAGTGGGTGATACACCAAAGGCTCTCCAGCCCCCACTAACAACACTTTTTTGTTGAGGGAACATACAAAAGAAATCTTTCCTTATATATTCTATGACTAATCGCTAAGAACAATAGTGCCCCACAATATTTAGGTTGGCCACCGGCACTACTAGCAGTTTCCTCGGGGGTGAAGATAAAGTGAAATGTTGCAACCAAACATTAATGTAAATGTGAAAGGAATATAGAGTCGCTTTAGATATGCATATCTGTGTCCTCTGAGACTGCCTGGGTGACAAGGAGCGTTATGTGGCGTTCATTATCTGTCGGATCTCCAAAGGCGCTAATGAGACGCTGTTAACAGTATATAAACATTTATCACTTGTGTAGATGCACTTGTTATCATTGATCACAGACCATCATTGTCGACTGATCTTTACTGACCCAAGAATATACATGTTTATGCTTCATACTTGTGAAAAATGGACTGCAGAAGATCTGAAACATGTAAAACATGCTGTTTTTTGAGGTTTATAGCTTAGGAAGAGTGCAGAAAATTTGGATATGCCTTGTAGCACACTGAAAAATGGATTAAGAAAAGGAAACGAATCCGACCGAGGGCTAACCCGCACTTTGTGTCACACAGCCGCTGATTAAACGTTGTGGTGATGAATTTGTAAACTAATTTTATACACTTTATGTGTGAGATGGGTACAAATTGGAGTGCAGAAGATTAGGGGCTGTAGTCACCATACCATTAAGACCATAAACAGCTTGAGGAGTGCATATATTGACTGACATTCCTGGCCTCCTGGTCTATCACACATAAACAATGCATGGCAAGACGGATACTTCCATTGCAGGCCTCAGACAGCAGCTTTCTCATACTGACAGCACTTATTTAGGCATGGTAAAAGATTCCAAAAAATTGGACTGAGGGGCTGTTCGCTCTGAACCACATTGTATACATTAGTAATATTTCAAGCAGATGTTGTGTCAGTTCTGGGTGGTGGGTGGAGATAAAGTTTAATTATTTATAAATGTTATGAAGTTAACGTCTCCTCAGATTATGATAGGTGTTTGTACTGATATAAAATGGTGTGAGTGTTTCATTTTGCAACACTCTGTATACAGACATTGTGAATAATAATTGAATAAAACTGAGAGAATGGCTCCTGCTAATATGGATCTGAATCTTGGTTAATAGTTATCTGTGTTACTATTATTTGTCACAATGGAAGAACCAATACGAAAAAGGGGAAAGAAAACTCCTAATATGGAACATAGTTATAAGGGCACCAAACATCAGTACTGGTGTTCACAAGTCTGTTCTTCTGTCATGCCTAACAGCACGGAGAATTTGGGGAGTCTCTGAAATGAGTGGATACGTAACATTATAAGAAGTTACAGTTGATTGTAAAGACAACAAAACAAAAAACCTTAATAATTGCTAAAATGATATAACGAATTCTCACATATCACAGAATTGAATACATCACATTGAAAAATTCTAGCTAAGTGTGCAGCACAATAACGTAAAAGAAAGAGAACAAGACGAACCTTAACAATTATTGAATAAATTCCTGTCCTTCTTTCTAATTTGTTCTTAAAGTGAATGATTACCATTTTATATCGCTGCTCTTACGAAGGAAAGAGTTTCGAAATTCTTGTATATAAACTTTCAGGTACATGAATAATTTTCTTGATTTACTGTGTTTATCATCTGTAGTGCTTAGAATTTTGTTTTCGTCTTTTAGTACCTTGAGCCTCAAGGTTTCATACCGTGTCCAGGAAGATATTTCTGCTTTTAAGATATGACCACGATACGGCTGATTGTGTAGTTTGACGTAAGCACTGTGTAGCTACCCTAGCCTTCTACGAGTTGGGTGATAAGTGCCCCACTGCAGTATAAGAGGAGGCCGGTGAGCTCCGTAGTGAGACTTGCAGCGAGGCACCCAGTGTAGAAACCACTGCAGCCATGAAGGGAGGCCTCGTCCTGCTAATTGCTGGTGTGTTGCTCGTGGCGTACTGCACGCCGCTCGCTGCTGCAGACGATGGCGACGATGTCTGACTCACTATTATATAATATATTTGAAACCTTCCAGTGGCTACAGGCCTCTTCCACGTATACAATCTTCTTTCATGGTCTTACACCAAGCTAGTTAAACATCTTAATATAAAGCTGTGGCTACATATCAGTGAAGTCTGTAGTACATAATACAGGTTTAATGCCATTCTAATAAATTTTCAAGTACAATGTAATAATTCTGTGTGGAGCTAGAGTTCTTGTTGTATAGACAGAGGAAATGCAGCAATAGTTTTTAATTTATGAATATAAAACTACATGACTTGCGAAGAAATGCTCACCTAGACTCACTAGTGAATGGTTATGATTCTGTTTCCTACACCCATAAGCATGGGCACAGCCAGGATTTCATTTCCAGGAGATTCAACAAAGGTCATCACTGTAAACTGTACTTCTAGTAGTAAGTCCTTTGGCAATTTATAGAGTGTGTAATTATATATAAAATTTATGTCATTGTCAGTCATTCAGTTAGTAACTTATAATGTTTATCATCAAGCAGAAATCAGTCAGTAAAATTCTTTTGACGATGATGTGTACGGAGAGATGTGTTTCTGTATGGCGGTGGCGTTCTTTAGATTTCTGTATGACGGTGACGTTCTTTAGAGATGGCAGTGAACATTTGTGCAGACATGTCGACAGTCAAAGTCTTACCAATATGACTTTAAACAATAACGAGTTAGTGAGTGGAGGTAACAGCATACAGTGACCGCGAGTAAGAGAGGAGAACTACATGGAAAAGAATTTCCATTTTACGCAGTTCTGATAACATACGCGCAATTTCCACTTCTTTGGTCTGTCGATTGTTCGCTTTGGTTGAAATAAGGAAATCTGTTTAATGCTACATGTCTCGTTGACAGATAAGGTCACTGGACATGGGGTATTGCCCCTACTTTCACTTACTGGAGTTGAAGGAAGCGGCGTGGCCACTTCAGGGTACCATTCTTTCATTCGGCTAGAATGAACTGCGAAGCCGCAGAAAACTTAAATCGGAATGGCGGCTCTGGGGTTCAACTCGGATATCGTGACTGCGCGTGTAGTGCATTTAGCTACTATGCCACCACGCGGCTGTGCCACAATGTAAATAGCAGAGGAAAACCACAAGGTTTCCTGAAAGCACACAACAGGACCGTTATGCTCAGACGTACTACTTATTAAAAGTAATGAATAATGAATTAAATTAAGAGTATCTTAAAAATGTTCGATCACAAATGTAGACTATTCTCGGCTTCTACACGAAGCTTAACGACTTTCTCCGACACATAGGCTTACTGATATCAATTATAGCTTCTAGAAATATTCTTGGCAGTCCCCCCCCCATTTTCCTGATAGGCACTTGTCGGTAAAGTAGGAAATCGTCGTTCCGTTTGTGTTCTGTTTGAGGTCCTTGTCTACTTTAGCAATCAATGAATGTTTGTGTTCCATAACTGGATTAATTTAATTTTACTCTCATGACATCAGATAAGCACCATATTTGAATTTGAGAGTATCTATAGTAGATCTTCACCAAACATTACTACGTCGACGCTTTCCTAGTTACAGTACACCATAAAATGCTAGTACTTCGTTGAACACCCGTTTCGCTACTGTAAGAAATGCAGTGTCTGAGAACTGGCTGATTTGACGGACGCATTTCTAGAAGAAAAGATGTAGTGCATTAAATGTGTTTACAAAAGTTTTAAAGGAAGTCTCGAGCAACCTAGTTTGTTAGCGTTATTAGGTTTATGGAAATGGTGTGGTTAATAACCGCCAAGTCTTTACTTTCTATTCAAGTTTTTCCAATACTCATCCTTGTAGTTTCACTTGTTTGTCAGTACAGACATTACCTGCATTTAGTTGTTCCGCTGTCGGGAACAAACGCTTTCTGCTTGGTCTTTTGTTGAACAGTGCTATGTTTGGCTGTGGAGGAGGCATCAGTCCTCAACAGATAATTTTTTGACTACGTTCTTCGGTGAAAGTCAGCACAATGTTTGAATATTTTATTGTCTTGAAAGTGTTATGGGCAGGATAGAACTAACAGCGTGGTGGAAAAAAGAAATACAAACTTCATTGAGGGGTCACGACGAAAAAGAATGGTAAACATGTTATACTGGTGAGCTGCAACGGTGTTGCTGATGAAAAGTGCAGGAACTCTTATTAGAAGGATCATTATGCTAGAAAGGTATAGAGTAATACGGGCACCACATTTATCGATCGTCAGTTCAGACATTTTATCTTAAAAGAAACTGTTATTTCTGTGAGAAAGATGCATCACATGTAAAACAAAATGAAAAAAAAAAACCGATATTATGTTGGTCGTGACTTTACGAAGATATTTTGAAAATCTGTAATGGAAATAATGACGAAACAGAATAATGTCTGGGGCACTAGAGTAAAATTTCCTGAAGGGAACATTGAAGGTCGTCGTGTTGTTGAAGGTGGATGCCACGGTAACTGAGCGAAAAGGATTTTCATATTTGATGTAATAGTATTCACAGTAAGACTGAACGATCAAATGGTGATGATATAACTGTCTGGACGCATTTCATTGGTTTTCGTTTGGGAAGCAAATGAAGATGAATGACAGTTAGCACTCCAAGGCGTTCTGAAGAATTACAATGGATACTTCCCAAAAAGCGAGACGAAACAAGAACGGCTGTGCCCGAAGTTCTATGAAAATTACTTATTCGTTTGAAATCTGTATAAGAAAAGCATGACAAATTTCGAAACACAGGTCATTCCTTCTGTTATGTGAGATGTGGTAAGAGACCAGAGGCAAATGCCATAAAGATGAACACATCTCAGTTGATGAATCTGCTTCCTGGAGGACAGCAGATTACAAGTTTATGAAGTGGAGACGTATCTCCGTTCATACATGGTCTTTGGCAAAGTCGGAAATGACACCCAGGATCAATGAAATTACTTCTTAGATTAATCATTTGTCCGAAGAAGAAAGGAGACTGTTCTGATCTCAAGATTACACTCAAACGCCTTTCATATCCTCTTATTTCAGCTGCAAGACGGAGATTCTTCGGTATTTATACATATGTAGATATCGAGAAAATATTCGACAAATGGACTGGCCTCTCCATTCTTCCGGCTTTGATCAAATCGAACAAGTGTGGTATGCGTTGGGGAGACGTATTACAGCAAGTTCACGTGTATCAACACCCATCTAGCTGATTTCAACCGCGGTGGTGGAAGTATTGAAAACTTTACCACAAGAACTCTTTTACAATCTCGTGGACAGAAAGGAGGCACGTTGCACATGCCATCTGTGGTGATCACTCACCCTATTAAGAACAACGTCCTGTCTTTTGAAATGTCCAGAAGACCATCATAAAATGCTGTGTCTTCAGTGTCATTATTTGTCATTGAATAAAAGTGTCATTTCTGTTCGTCTTATTGCGTATGTTTTCAGTTACCGTCTGCCGTGATCTGTCGTAGATGTTAATATGTATGGTCCAAGCTATGTTACTTAGCATTCACAAATCATGCAAATGTTACTTTAGTCCTTAAGCTTTGCACACCAGTGTATTATCTTGATGCATGAGATTTCTGTGAGGCTGATAAATTGTTATATTTACTTGCCACTTGGTTTCTTTGTCACCTTCTTAGTCTCTTTGTAAACCCACTTTGATGTTCTGGAACTTTTCTCTTGCATGATTATGCTTCAAACTGCTCAATTCTCATATATTGCACGTATCATGTGAATACAGAAAAATAAACGTAAGAAAACAGAGTGTATCATATTGTGCAAACTAGCCATTCCTCTCTCATACATAACGTAACTTAAAATAAGCAATTAAAGTAAGACTAACCAAGATAATAACAACAATTTCTGGAGCTTCCAGAAAGCGTGTTCATCATAGTAGTTGTAAGTTGCTGTAGTGTGACCAAATGTCTTCTCACTGTGCCTAGCCACAGAAATTGTGACAAGTATGGTAGCCCTCATGCAGGCCAGCACTACCTGGACGTTACAGGACCCCAGACAAACCAGTTTTTGTTAAGTCCAATAGTGAAAAAAAATCAGTTTCCATTGAGTTTCAGTCCAGATATCGGTGCTCGTACTGTTGCCATAGCTGGCTTATCGCTGCCATGTTCCACTCGTGCTCTATGCCACACTGACAACACCCGCAGTCTGAAAACGCGGTAATTTTGAAATAAATATTACACCGCAATCGATTTTTAGACCAAGTCTCCATTTTTTTAGTTTTTCGAAAATTTAGAGAGGGTTCTGAACCCTGAATAGACCCCTCTGGCTACACCCATGGCCATAATTGTTTTCTAATTCAGGGGGCATGTTGTAGCAACGCTTCGCTTGCAGTTTCTTTGTTATATTGTTTCATTTACTTTTATCATGTTACTTCTACTAGAAATATGATTACATCAAACCAATAAATACAACCTAATTATACACTACTAGCCATTAAAATTGCTACACCACGAAGATGACGTACTACAGACGCGAAATTTAACCGACAAGATGAAGATACTGTGATATACAAATGATTAGCTTTTCAGAGCATTCACACAAGATTGGCGCCGGTGGCGACACCTACAGCGTGCTGACATGAGGAAAGTTTCCAACCGATTTCTCATACACAAACAGCAGTTGACCGGCGTTGCCTGGTGAAACGTCGTTGTGATGCAGCATGTAAGGAGGAGAAATGCGTACAATCACGTTTCCGACTTTGATAAAGGTCGCATTGTAGCCTATCGCGATTGCGTTTTATCATAACGCGACATTGCTGCTCACGTTGATCGAGATCCACTGACTGTTAGCAGAATATGGAAGCGGTGGTTTCAGGAGGGTAATACGGAACGCCGTGCTGGATCCCAACGGCCTCGTGTCACTAGCAGTCGAGATAACAGGCACCTTATCCGCATGACTGTAACGGATCGGGCAGCCACGTTTCGATCCCTGAGTCAACAGATGGGTACGTTTGCAAGACAACAACCATCTGCACGAACAGTTCGACGACGTTTGCAGCAGCATGGACTATCAGCTCGGAGACCACGGCTGCGGTTACCCTTGACGCTGCATCACAGACAGGAGCGCCTGCGAAGGTGTAGTACTCATCGACGAACCTGGGTGCACGAATGGCAAAACGTCATTTTTTTCGGATGAATCCAGGTTCTGTTTACAGAATCCTGATGGTTGCATCCGTGTTTGGCGACATCGCGGTGAACGCACATTAGATGCGTGTATTCGTCATCGCAATACTGGCGTATCACCCGGCGTGAGGGTATGGGGTGCCATTGGCTACACGTCACGATCACCTCTTGTCCGCATTGACGGCACTTTGAACAGTGGACGTTACATTTCAGATGTGTTACGACCCGTGGCTCTACCCCTCATTCGATCCCTGTGAAACCCTACATTTCAGCAGGATAATGCACGACCGCATGTTGCAGGTCCTGTACGGGCCTTTCTGGATACAGAAAATGTTCGACTGCTGCCCTGGGCAGCACATTCTCTAGATCTCTCTCAGCTGTACCTGTACACGCCATCCAAGCCCTGTTTGACTGAATGCCCAGGCGTATCAAGGCCGTTTTCACGGCCAGAGGTGGTTGTTCGTGGTACTGATTTCTCAGGATCTATGCATCCAAATTGCCTGGAAATGTAATCACATGTCAGTTCTAGTTTAATATATTTGTCCAATGAAAACTCGTTTATCATTTGCATTTCTTCTTGGTGCAGCAATTTTAATGGCCAGTAGCGTAGATTCATCCTAAAGACTATTGTTACTGTGCAGTGTCAATGACATTTTTGGTGAGAGAGTCAGTTAAAAGTGTGGCACCAAGGTCTATTTCACAAACTGAGTGTCAACTGATATTGTGGTATAACAGCGTCGACAATGTATGGAAACTCTGGTAATTATTATATACGTAAGTATATAGTCTTGTGATGTACTTTTAAATACGTTCTCTAAAACCTAGCTTGAGCAATTACTTTTACTAGCCGCACGTAACTGAAATATTTTAGACACTGTAGCTATAAATAGTTCTGATCTCACCGACGGCGTCTGTATAGAGTGTAGGATTAGCGACCATGGTGTCATCATAGAGAACAATGTTGAGGAACAAAATGCTGTCGAGAACGAGCAAATGACTACAGGCACAAGTTAATATAAATCCGTGCATCTGTAAAAAGATCGATGCGCGAATCATACAACGAATACCTCCACCATACCTTAGCTAAAGATCTTGCCGAGAACGTGAGTGAATTCTGGTCCTACGTAAAATCGCTAAGAGAGTCGAAGTCTTCCATCCAGTCACTGGTTGACCAGTCTGGAATGGCAGTAGAAGGTAGCAAAAGGAAAGCCAAACTTAAAATTTAACGTTTAAGAAATCGTTCAAGCATTTGAATCGTGCAAAGATATCGTCGCTTGACTATCGCACAGACACCCCGGTGGATGGTGTAGTAATAAGCCACTGAAACAATTTAATGGTAATACGTTTTACGTAGGCTGTTTAGGTATTTATGTTGGTAACGCCAGGTAGCGCTCTGTACGAAAATCACTGACTATGCTGTGTGCAGCCTGTGGCTGGTTGGACTCATCGTTGGAATATTCGCCTGTGTAGTGTTGCGCAGGTGGATGCTGACAGTGCATAACGTTGGGCGGTAGGAGGTGAGCCGCCAGCAGTGGTGGATGCAGAGAGAGAGATGCCAGAATTTTGAGAGATTGCTATAAGCGGACAATCTGGATGCGTGTACGCCAGAAAAAGGAAATCTGTAAAGATGGATGTCATGAACTGATAGATACATATATATGATGACTTTTGAATGATGTTAAGGTAAATTCATTGTTTGTTCTCTATCAAAATCTTTCATTTGCTAACTATGCCTATCAGTAGTTAGTGCCTTCAGTAGTTAGAATCTTTTATTTAACCGGCAGTATTGGCGCTCGCTGTACTGCAGTAATTCGAGTAACGAAGGTTTTTGTGAGGTAATTGATTCATGAAAGGTATAGGTTATTATTACTCAGGGCCAATCTTTTGTAGAGATTATGGAAAATCAGATTGCGTTGCGCTAAAAATATTTTGTGTCAGTTTAGTGATGATCAGAATAAGTAAAGAGAGAAATGGCTGAGTAGTTTCAGCTGTTTTAAAATAAAATAGCGTAAGAGGTTTTCCAGCGCTGTCATGTTTATAATTTTTTCTTAGGGGACGTTTCAACTTCACCAGGTCATAACTGGGTCTTATGAAAAGTAAATGGTTCAAATGGCTCTTAGCATTATGGGACTTAAAAGTTGAGGTCATCAGTCCCCTAAAATTAGAAATACCTACACCCAACTAACCTAAGGACATCACACACATCCATGCCCGAGGCAGGATTCGAAACTGCGATCGTAGCAGTCGCGTGGTTCCGGACTGAAGCACCTAGAACAGCTCGGCCATCTCGGCAGGCTATGAAAAGTACTTTACGGCATTTTCAACTTATTTAGCAAGCACTTAGTGCGAATCTCTCACCTCGCGCAAACTCCTAAGGTAATGGAAAGAAGTACAGGTTACTTCTGTATATAAGTAGGGTAAATGAACGGACTCGCAAAATTACAGGTCAGTATCCTTAACATCGGTTTTCTACGGAATTCTCAGTTCGAATATAATAAATTTCGTTGAGACCGGAGAGCTTCTGTCAACGAATTAACAAAGGTTTAGAAAGAATCGCTATAGCGAAATTCAGCTTGCCATTTCTGACCTGATATCCTGCGAACTATGGGTGAAGGGCGACAGACGCATTCCATATTTATAGATTTACAAAAAGTACTTGACACGGTGCCTCACTGCAGACAGTTAACGAAGGTACGAGAATGCGCAATGGATTCCCAGATATGTGAGTGGCTCGAAGATATCTTAAGTATCTGAACCCTGTACATTGCCCTCAACGGCGAGTATTCACCAGAGAAAAGGACGTCGTAAGCACTGACCCATGGAAATGTAATAGGTCCACTATTATTTTCTGTTTACGTAAATGATCTACCGGACAGAGCGAGGAGCAATATGTGGCTGTTTGCTGATGATGGTATGGTGTACGGTAAGGCATCGTGGTTGAGTTACTGTAGAAGTATACAAGATGACGTCGGCAACATTTTGATTTAGTGTGATTAATGGTGGACGGCTTCAAATGTAGAAAAATGTAGGTTAATGGAAATGAGCAGGAAAAACAAATTCCTTAATATTTGAATACGGCGTTAGTAGTGTTGATTCTTGACACAGTCAGGTCTTTTAAAGATCTAGCATAACGTTTGTAGTGGGACGTGAAATTGAAGCATCACCCGTCCACCAGTGTCAGTCCAGTTTGCAGGTGAATATAAATTTAATTTAGTTTTTGTTTATGTATTTTTTGTAATATTTGTAATGGTTGTAACTTATCTAAAGTTTTATATTTATTTTTTATGTTTCATATACGGAGAGGGCGGCGCAACGAACGGAGACAGCATCTTCACTGCAGGGACCAGAGAGAAAATTGCTGGCCACTATACGTCGCGGGTCGACAGCCAAAGAGCAACAGAAGATCATAAAACCGAGTTGTTGCGTCGTGCTTCTAAAAATTAAAAAAAATAAGAATTTGTAATGTTTCTATAAGAATGACGTCATAGAAAGTTAATCATGTTGTAAATGTTCAGTTCTGTCTTGTCAAGGCTCAGGTTCACGTCTATATGTAGGAAGATAATAAACTAGTGGATGCTCCTAAAGTTTAAATACGTGTTCCGAGAATTTATTTATGAAGAATTATGTTACGTAATTTATGTGACAAGATTATTAATTTTTGAGAACGTTCATCGCGAGTTTGAATCTCGAAAGTTTATTCAATGTGGTTCTAATATTTATTAAAGCAGATCAATTGCATTAATATAATTTCTGAAAAGAAACAATCGACATCTAAATTGAAAAAAGTTTACGCAAACCAATTGGACTGAGTGACGTAATTCTGCGCATACGACTCAAACCATGATGTTTTAATTACAGTTTCGTTGAAGAACCATTCAGAGACAAATTTTAAAAAGAGTTTAAATAATTTTGAAGTATGTTGTAACTGACGTAGGTGACGAAGTCTGCACATGGTCATATGTCAAATGAAAATCATTTAAACGAAACTTACGTCGTTACACTACACGTTCCAAAGCGATATGACATGGAACGAACATGTAACGATCGTAGTGGAGAAGACGAATGGTCTACTTCGGTTTATTAGTATAAAATTCGGAAAAATGTGGTTGTCTGTGACCCTTCTTATAAACTGTTCGAGTGTTTGGAATCCGCAGCACGTCAGATTAAAGGAAGATATCGAAGCATTCACAGACAAGCGCCTATATTTGTTACCGGTAGGTTCGATCAACACCAAAGTATTATGGAGAAGCTTTGGGAGCTCCCATAGGAATCTCTAGAGGACAGGCCACGTTCTTTTCGAGGAACACTATTGAGAAAATCGAGAGAACCGCATTTGAATCTGACTGCATGGCGATTCTTCTGCCGCAAACGTAATTTCCCTAAGGATCACAAACATAAGGCGAGAGAAATTAGAATTCGTGCGGATACATATAGACAGTCGTTTTGCACTTGCTCTGTCTGCGAGTGGAAGAGGTGAGGTAAGGACTAGCAGAGGTACAGCGTAGACTCCGCCACGCACTGTACTTGTATACAGAAGTAACTCACGTAGTAACTGTGCCATGCACTAAACAAAATTGTGGGTATGGAACACAATACCAATGGAAAAGAGACGTAAAATATTTTAATGAGATACATGAATACCATGTTCAGTGTATGTCTCAGCACACAGCAGTGATAGCACGCTAGTTAGTTTCGTTTTAATAATACGTACTGGGGTCAAAATAACATCATTCTTTCGCATTGAAGATGGAAAAGACAGTCACATTTGATTTTTATGTGTTTGTTTATATAGCATGGAAACTCTCATTTCCAGAGTGTGGATTTTTCTTTACATCATTATCCATTCACGAACTCTAACCGAAACAGAAATTTGTAGATCAAATTTAGTACCACGCTGTATAGATGACTGATAGTAATATGTTACTTAGACTCTAAATATCATATTGTTAACCTTCGTGCAAATAAGATAACATTACCGAGCGAGATGGTGCAGTGCTTAGTACGCTATAGTCGCATTCGCGAGGACGACAGTTCAATCTCGCTTGCGACCATCCACATTTAGGTTTTCTGTGATTTCCCTAAATCCGTCCAGGAAAATACCGGAATGGCTCCTTTGAATGGGCATGGCCTATTTCCTTCCCCATCCTTGAAGAAGTCCTACTTTGTGCTCCGTCTGTAATGGCCTCGATGTCGACTGATCGTTAAACCCAATCTTCCTTCCTTCCTTCCTACGATATCATTGTTGCAGATAACCTCTCAGCGAGGAAAATATGTAAACCTGATGGGTCTTAATCACAGTTCCATATTTAGCAAGTGTAACTATATTAACGAGCCATAATTTGTGTATTAGAGGACACTGGATATTTAGCCAATTAAACATTCTGCTAATGATTTAATAACAACAACAGAGTTCCTTGACCTTCTCGCCTCTTCTGGAACCGATGTCGTTGGTAGGTGTACGTTTTTAAACAGTTAAAGTGTCAGGACAGTTGCCACGATGAAGAAGGGTTTGCCGGGCTCGGATACTACAGCTGAACCTGACGACGTGAGTACTGCCCTCGAGATACCTGGAGTCAGACGCCATGTGGGGGCGCCCGCCTGGGGCAGCCATGGCGGCACAAAGAGGGCTGCGGTCGAGTGCAGCCTCCCCACCTCATTTGCTGTTTGTAGTTTCACTGCCAGCCTGCTCTCTGCATTCCCACCCTCCCCATCACCGTTTCCGCGAGCATCACCGACTTCTGGACCCTCAGTGATGTCATCATCAGTGCCACAGGTATCGCCTGTTTCATTTGAGACTTCTTCTGCAGCAGCGAGCGGCGCGCAGTGCGCCACGTACAACACGCCAGCGTCGGAAGCTTATCGCCCACAGCGTGGCAGGCAAGGACAGCTACTAGTAAGTATTTCACAATGTGCTATGACCCCTACCGTTATCCTATCTTATTAGCAGGAATATCTTGCTGAGCAGGGTATAAAACCGTTTCTCTCCTCCTTTCATACTTACGGGGATACAATTATGGCAGCAATCACAGCAGTTCACCTACTCTATACAGTAGTTAATTAATAACATAAAATACATAACTTGATTATATACCAGCTGACAACAGCTGAATGATCACCCTCAATCTTGTGCCTATTAGGATTGGCCAGTGATATATCAAAAGGCGTAACTTGGATGAGTCAAACACCTACGTGTCACTACATACTCAATATTCATGAAATCAAAACTCCTTTAGTTTCTTCAAATCAAACATGGGAGTCATTACATTAATTAATCTTATCTATGTCATTATCTGGGTAGCTGCAGTAGACAATAATTGTTAGGACTAAGATGTAAGACAGATATAACATAATTAATTGATAGCATAAAGTATATAACTGGACTGTGTATCAGCCGATGAGACCAAATACAATCGAACATCAATTCAGAACTGGTCCATCTTACCTCAGTCAACCTGAACAGGATAACTGTTCTAAATTGTACTAAGTGCCTACGTAATGATAGCGATACCAAAATATCTTTTATTCACTTGCAATACATACATAACAGTCACCCTCTTACTTAAAATTATCTATTCCCTGATATCGAAGTCCTTAAGTGTTAGTAACATGGCACAAAGGACATTAGTATAATTAGCCCTGCACTGTGGCAAAGACGACAGTAACGTTGTCAAAATACTTTGTGGTATTAAGGTATTTCTGTACATTAAGTATCTTTTACGATGGGTTTTCAGATTGTTATACATCTCTACCTCTTTAAGAAGATTAATCTGAATACCCTTTTCCACTTCATAAAATATTGTGATGATTTTTCAGTGTTCCCTATTGTGTTTTCTTCCATTTTAAGGTGATCACTCAAAACAGACTTATGACTGGGATTACAATGTACTTTAAATTTTATGTTAAGCTTCCTTCCTTTTAGTCTATGTATACCTGGTGACACAGGCCACAAGTGATTTTTTATACTCTTGAGGTATCATAGACTGGTAGAAATATATTCTTCAATAGTGAAGTTAATATTAGAATTTAGCTCATGGAATTTACTATGTAGTTTTTGAATTTATGTTGCACTACCAGTGGTTACTGATTGTCATAATGTGACAAGAACTGTTAATGTTTCATATTTTTGTCATTTTAACACCATAGAAGAAAATGAAGAAATAACCTACTCGCAAAAGGAATTATTGTACTTTCGTTGTCAGCATCCTTTTAATTGTTTACTCTTCATGTGATGAAAAGTTATGTATGTATGGATATTTGGTAAATAATTAAGGCAATTGATCAGAATAATAAGCCAGATGCTGATGACCAGACCTGCTAATTATCTAAATTACAAGAATTGTGGAATCTCATGCTTAATAGGTGCCTGACAATTCCTTCATTCAAATTCATAGCACCTTTATTCAGATTAACATACCATTATTTAGTAACGTTTGTGATGAAATAGCAACCAATTAAATGACCTTAAATGTATGGTTGATGATAACTGATCCAATACCATGCTGTTTCTCTGATAAAATATACATCAACATGTCAAGCACTGTGTTATAACATAGCTGGATAAATTAAAACAATAACTAGGCAGGAATTCCAGCTGAGAACTATTAAGCAAATACTATTATGACTCTGGCTGGTGCCATACTTTGATTTTCTGAAGGTCTATTGGTAAATAATATGATGATTTGTAATTACACTGTGCACATGTGGCATTGCTGAAAATTGATAGCCTTTCTTATAACTGTAGATAAGTGTCATGTTAAACGAAGAACTACAGTAAAGGTTAGATCTACTGATGTTAAGCACTTGTAATGACTATTAAACCATGTATCAGGTCTCTGTATGTATAAAAAAGATTTACTTTCAGTGTTGGCTAAACTGAGGTGTATCTACCTGTGTTCCTACTAAACTGTATAGTAACCATAACATGCAGATGGTTTGCAACTGAGTTATTAGCGTTGTAGCATAATATATGTATTTTCAGTAATCTGTAATTGAAATGTTAATTTTGTAACCTAATGGATCCCCTTCAGATTGCTATTCATTAGATTTGTATAGCGCCATGTCCATAAAATATTTCATTGAAAGTGATTCCAACTTCTTCTAAATGAATATCAAGGTCAGCAATTGTGTATCTAAGAACCTCAAGAAATATTGTAAAAAGAAATGGCTTAAGCATGAATTACAAGCAAAACATATATAAGGAAACGATCCTTTGTAGACTGAAGAATCAAGAAGGGTGTGTTGTAGATGTGGCTACTGATATTGTAGATAATTTTTTGACTTTGAACAGTAAGTAATCAGACAGGAATGATAAGAAAATTAATAAATGGGCAGAGTTATGTAATACCCTGGACACATTTATCGACCCTGGTATTACTTTTTATGATATCATTGTGAACTTGTCAAATATGAATGTACTTAGCAAAGGCTTTAAGTTTAATGTTTCGACCAGGTTTAAAAAGAAAAATGTATAATAAATGATAGTTCACTCTAATCTGACAGTTGATTGAATCACAGGTTCAAGAACTGAGGTAAAATATGATAGTGTGGAAAGTAGCTAACGTCATGAAAGAGATTGTAACAGCAGGCAAAAGGCAAAGGTTTCACAAAAGTGACCTACGTATTATCGGTACAGTCAGTAACGAATTAAATGTGGTACAGTCAATAAATTTCAATGTAGACTAAGGCAGTTCCCTTGTTATCCTTACTAAAGCCCATATATAAGTAAAATAATTTTTCTAGGAAATAATCAAATATTTTAGATTCCTAAAGCTCCCACTGGTAAATACAGTGACTGACATTCAAATGAAAATGTTTGTAGGTATCAACTTAAGTGCTCATAAACTTAGAATTAACCCAGAAATACATAATATTGCGGTTCCCATTAAACCAATTTTCAATTACATCGATTGCACAGGTTACCATGTAAGTCGAGAATTGAATAAGATAACTACTAAAAACTACAGATTCACAAATAGTCACATGTTAAAAAATGCAGAACTGTTGGAGTTCACCTTAGAGGTTACAATCCCAACAGTTGGTAAATTCTTAACATTAGAGCTAAGCAATCCAGATGCAAATGTACCAGTTGAAGAAACAATTAACATCATCACAAATAATCGACTAACATACAAAAAGGTGAATAACCACCTAATTGTAGAGTTGTATTAACTACTCAGGATTGTTTTGACTCAAAATTAATTTGTATTCAGTTTGACCTTCTGCAGTTAGCCAGATGGTTTAGCAATTAGTAATAGCCCAGCAGGGACACTAGCAAACATTTTCATGGATGATTTTCGAAATAAATTATTTCACTGAACAAGAAATGATGAAAAATGGGATTATCTATTACAAAAGCTGCATTGATGACATGATCATACTTCTTAGCTCGAGTACAACATAGATTGAAAACGTAAGCAGTAACTTAAATAAGCTACTTGCTAATAGTGACTGTGTTATCTAGGAAGAAGAATATCTTCATTTGAAGACATTCAAACTTAATGGAAAGCGTACCTACAACATATTTAGAAAACTCACAATCACAAGTGCAATCATACATATGTCTTCATGTCATCCCATATGCTTTGAAGTGTGCACATTTCATCCCATGATGACAGGACCATTTGATTACCCTTATCTAGAGAGTATAGACAATGAACACAATGTTTTACGACATGTAGCTGTGGACAATGGGTCTGACTTTATGTTGGTAGACAAGGTGTACAAGAAAGAGATTTTATTAAAAGAGAAGAGCAGACAACAAGTGATTAGGCTACAGAAAATAAAAAATGAAGGAAACCCTAGATTTGTAATCACGAAATATTTAGTAAAAAATCCCATATAAAATGGCGCAGGTTTTCTGAAGTAGTATTGTTAAGGTGGTTTTCCAAATAAATAATGAGGTAAGTTAAATGGTGACTCACAAAATAGAGAAAGAAGATGTATATGATAGATCACAGGTGTATAAATTCACCTGTGGTCTACATGGCGATGTATACATAGACAAACAAGAAGGAAGCTTTCGATAAGATTCAAAGAATCTGTAAACCCAGTCATAAAGCTGCTTTGAGTGACCACCTTAAAACACATGAACTTACAATAGGGCACACTGAAGAAAACATGAAAACCTAGTATAAACTAAAAGACATATTGTTATGGGTCTAGAGATATATGCTAATCAAAAGGCCCACAGGAAAACATGAAAAATCTTAAGAATACAAAGTCCTTTAGTAACTTTTCTGATGTTTTTGCCAAAATATCCATGTAATTCCACATATTGGCTATGGTCAATTTAGGAATTGAAACAGCTGTTCATTTTGGCAATTGAGAAGCTGTATTTTTCCTTTTATTCGGCACAGCACCCTAATAGAGAGAAATGGCGATGAGTGCAATTGTTTGACCACAGCCACAGCCATAAATATGAGATTCAGAAACCACACAATAAATTCCATGAGCTAAATAAAAATATAATCTTCACTATTGAAGTAACAGAATATATTTCTATCAGTTTATGACAGCTCAAGAGTGTAAAAAACCACCTGTGGCC